>NC_142990.1:10301538-10604423 GCF_061535395.1 Colias eurytheme
AATAACTAAGTCAGAAAGTTTTAAATGTAAAAAAAATTATGATTCCAAGTTCAACAGAATCTATATCATTGTTAACAGAGAGTGGTTCTTGTATTGATAAGCAATAAAATATAAAAATACTCACAAGAAAATAAACAGCATTAACCAAAATCATGGATGTGTCTGGACTTATGTCATCAGAAGAGATAATATGTTTTATCATATCATTAGTTTGCATTTCCACCTATATTAATTAATAATTTAAAGTTAAAAATGTTTTATACATAACTACAATTATCTATAGTTACTTAGTACTTATAAAATATGAACGCTACAAAGAATTAAAGTTTCCATAAGTAGGGAAAATAGATGACTCTACATTCTCGAATCGAACTTTTCAATAAATGAGAAAGAAATTTTCCTTCTCAGTTGAAAACAAAGGAAAACGTAAAAAATATTTCATATTCTAACTATCGATACAATAATAATCAAGTCATTCTAGTGACTAGATTTCTGCCCGTGTCTTCCTTTCTATTTATTTAGGTTCAAACTGACAAAATTTCAACCTAAAATTTCCAAAAATCGTTTCTTAGTGTTTCCATAAGAACGTAACGTAAGAAACATACATATATATCTCATCATACTCAAATCATACATCAAACCAGCATAGTACATATTTTCATTTCCTATCCTAGTTAGCTGGCTTGTAGGTACTTTTTTACTATGTCATACAGAAAGTTTTCTAGACTATGCATTGCATATTACTTACTACCACTTTTGCATATCAATCAAAAGCTTTCCTTCCTAAATGGACAGATAAATAATAGATAATTTACCCAATTGTTAATTTTTTCAGCTGTCGCCACTGGAGTTGTGAAGTCAACCCTTTCTGCACTAGATGTGAATACATCTCTCGCATTATCACTGAATTTGGACAGCAATTTGGTTTGTTCGCTTATGTATAGCTTACTAGCGACATCTAGTCTCACGCCGGGTAAATAACGTAAGCTAGCGATGAGAAATTTGAAATGTGCTTTAAGCTATATAAACAAAAAAAAGACGTGACAACTTAAAAATACATAATTTTTAATTCGATTTATTCGTAAACTCAAACTCAAACATATATTTATTCAATTAGACTTCTTCTAGAAGCACTTTTGAAACGTTAAAACATATAAAGTAATTAGTATAGGTTCTAGCGAGTACCTATGTACCTAATATCAAGCAATATCATACATAACAGGCTTTATATAACGCCGTCTCTACACTTTTATAAGGACGAAGAATCAGTCATACGTTTATATTTATTACAAAAGTAGCTGCTCCGCGCGGTTTCACCTCCGTGGCTCCACTCCTGTTGGTCTTAGCGTTATCATATATAGCCTATAGCCTTCCTCGATAAATGGGCTATCTAACACCGAAAGAATTTTTCAAATCGGACCAGTAGTTCCCGAGATTAGCGCTTTCAAACAAACAAACTCTTCAGCTTTATAATATTAGTATAGATTTAGACCTGTAGACTGCATTTCATAGAGAAACATTATATTTTAGGAATGAATACGTTATAATATGGGCTAGATTTTACCTTGTCAATATTAAATACACCAATGGCTGTAAGCAGTTCATCCGAAGTACTACCATCTGCGCCCAAAGCCAGCTTTCCGAGCGGCAGCAGAGCGGATATCGGCGAACATATTGTGTTGTTGTAAATGTTTTCTATTGCGTTTACCTATAATGGATTTAATTAAGTGAATGGCAGGACTTTCAACGATGTGAATATAGAACACAGAAAGCAGAGGTAGAATATATTTTCTTCGCTTTCGTACGAAGAATAGATTTAAAAATAGTGTAAATCAAATCTCATTGAAACAATTAATAAACACCTATTTTACGTAAAATTTCCAGATTAACAGAAATGAAGTAGTAAGTCATATGCTGGCCGTAGCAGAAAATAAATATAATCCAAAAGTTCACGGCTTATAATGCTCATTCGTTCGACGAAAAGAAGAATATAATTTTAGTTTTTCCTTAATCAGTACCTTCAAAATTATATTCAAGTACATAGAAAAACAGCTTCTGTATCAAACGAATTACCAAAAAGAAAGATTTTCTCAACGATCCGCTCATGTCCAAATTCTTATAAGAGTCATGTGCTTCGTTATCATCTGAATCCCTTGTTTTAGTTTTCTTTCGACCAGTTGAGGTTTGGATTACGAGAAACATGATAACTACAAATGAAATAATACTTCCATAAGAATATAATAATATAAGTTAGCGTTACGCCCGCGGCTTCGCCCGCGTTTTCAAAGAAAAACCCGCATAGTTCCCGTTGCCGTGGGATTTACGGGATAAAACTTGTATACATAGTACATATATTATTATTAGTCTGTGATAAAACCTATTCTATGTGTTTATCCAAGTTACCCTCTATATGTGTGCTAAATTTCATTGTAATCGGATCAGTAGTGTTTGCGTGAAAGAGTAACAAACATACAAACACTCGTCCACACTCACAAACATTTATAATATTAGTAGGATAAGAATGAACCGGAAAGGCTAGCTTCTTTTGGTCTTGAAACAGTACCTAATTGCCTGTATATTCAAATATTAAAATGCAGTTCTCTTTTCTGATCTATATAATAAATTTTAAGTTATTCTTTATATTAAAACGCTTTTTAGTACATAACAAAACGTTAAATTTGGCTAAATTCGTTGTAGTAGGCATTAACTAGTAATAGTTGTATACGTAGTAGGTATATTATTATTAGTCTGTGGTAATAGCTATATAATCCTTATATTTGGTGTCTCTATTGATTAAGGTATATTCATATTTTAATGTAACTAGATTTCATCCCTCCCTTTCAAAGAAAATCCCGCATAGTTCCCGTTTCTGTGGGATTTCCGGGATAACAAATAGCCTATATCTTATTCTGGGTCTTTAGCTACCTACATACCAAATTTCATTGTAATCGGTTCAGTAGTATTTGCGTGAATGAGTAACAAACATCCATCCATCCTCACAAACTTTTATTATTTATAAATTACTAGATTTCCGCCCGCGGCTTCGCCCGCGTTTTCAAAGGAAAACCCGCATAGTTCCCGTTCCCGTGGGATTTCCGGGATAAAACCTATCCTATGTGTTAATCCAAGTTACCCTCTATATGTGTGCTAAATTTCATTGTAATCGGTTCAGTAGTTTTTACGTGAAAGAGTAACAAACATCCATACATCCATAAATCCTTACAAACTTTCGCCTTTATAATAGTATTAAGATAAGATAGAAGAAGGTTTAATAAAATTAATTCAATTAAAATGAATATATTAAGTGAATAATCGTATTCACTTAATATATTCATTGTTAAATACTCACACAATAATATTGTTTTCATGTTTCCTATGTCAAAAACCACTTTACAATAGCATTTTCATTTAGTCATTAGGTATGCACAGCTTAAGAAGAAATTGCAATTCTGAGTGATTAAATACTTATCGATTTCTGTTTATCATTTGAGGAAATAAACTCCGATCATTAAACTTTCTTGATAATGTATTGCTCAACATGAAATAAACATAAGCCGTGATTTATCAAACATTTTTCTTAGAAAGTTACGTTAACTAACCTATTTATCTAAACAACGTAATTGAACAGTGAACTTGTATCTAAATAACTATAAATTATTGAACCGTGAACTTGAATCTAGCTATGTCTGAAAACAATTTTATATTTAATCCGTTATGTACGTGTAGGTCAGGATCTCCGAAATTCTTAAGAACTACAATAGAACTCATAGAAATCTAAATATAACAAGTTGTTACATCTAACCACGTTATTAATTTTCTCCAACATGCAAACATAATTAAAAATAAACGTAATTGTAACCTTTTTATGTGCAACACTAGTTTTTGCCCACAGCTTCGCCCGTGTAGTCAAAGGAAAACACGCATAGTTTCCGATCCCGGTATTTACCCTCTATGTGTGCGCCAAATTTCATGAAAATCGGATAAGCAGTTTTGCGCTAAACAGTAACAACAAGCAAACAAACATACAAACTTTTGCATTTAATATATTAGTTAGATTATCGGGTGAGCACTTCATAATTCATATTCCAAGAAAAGGCGGCGTTTTTCATTTAAAAGTTGTCAGAATTCAATCATATGATAATTTAGCTAAAATTATGTTTTAATTCTTAGAAAGACGCAGTAGCAGTCATGTTAGAACGATGGAGTGCCCATAAGTAGATCCTTGAGAAAAACATGGTCAGGTTTATGTTATGTAAACTATGTGATATAGGGATTTTATGTTATCTTCACACGTTTCACGTTATATAATAAACTAGAGGTCCGCCCCGGCTTCGCCCGTGGTACATATTTCGCAATAAAAGGTAGCCTATGTCCTTTCTCGGGTATCAAAATATCTCCATACCAAATTTCATGCTAATTGGTTCAGTAGTTAAGGCGTGATTGAGTAACAGACAGACAGACAGAGTTACTTTCGCATTTATAATATTAGTATGGATGTATCAAATGCTAATAGATCTAGATGCTCTATTAAATTCATAATTTGTAATTTCATTAATTGTAGTGTTTATTTTGATACTGAAACAAGAAAATATCAAAATCTAATAAACCATATCCAAGAATCATTGTAGGTAATTCCTTGGAAATTGGACATTTAAAGACTAATAATAAACTTTTCATGGAAAAGCTCCCAAAAAGGTCAAAAACTAAATGTTAATTGATTAATAAACATAATATTGACCTCATAATTTCTATGCAAAATGTCAGACTAAATTATTATCGCTAAACTTTTACGGATTTACAGGGATATGCTAATCACCTACATCTTGATATTTTCCGTCATCATTCTGAAAAACTGTTTTTCTTGTCTCGATTGTTACCTCAAATTTTGTCCAGAGCATTGAATATTAATTTGTGAAATAATATTCTTCATCAGAAATAGGTTATATACCTATATATCCCCCTATCCCTAAATATTTGTAGAACGTGGAAAATCCTCTACGAGCGCTATTTCTTTGATCTATGTCGTTTTAATTTCTAAAAGGCGTGAATAACTAAATAAAGTATTGAACATATAATTTTATTAGGTATATTAATTATTAATAACTAGAACCGATAAACAATAAGCAGTCATATCAAATTATTGTACCTACTCATTTCTCAATAGCACCAAAAACGCAATTAAATCAAAGGCAAATATCAGTTTTCCTTTCTTCCGTTTCTAGCTAATTATTAATTTTATTGTGTTTACCTTCACTATCTATTAATCATCGATACTCCACAACTCATACTTTATCAAAACTTTTGTTAGTATGTTAATCATACCGATAAGTATAATAAATACTATCTTTTCAATTGCTCCGATTTTAAAGATAAGCATTTTTAATTTTACTATAAATACTTATAGCTTAAAGGACTGGACATACTTACAGTCTCCCATTACAATACAAACATGAAAGGTGAACACAACCTCAAAAACAGTCATAATTATTATAATTATTTAAAATCATACTACTTAATATTCTTTTCGTTTTACAGCGTTCGCAGGGTTAGTTCTCTTAGCAGCGGTGGCATTGGCAGAAAACGGTTGTCCCCAGGAACAAGTATGGAACTGGGAAATAGAAAAACTATTGCCGCATGAGCAATGTAACAAATTCTACAAGTGCGCTCATGGTCAGCCCGTGGAGATGCATTGCCCTTACATTCTTGTCTTCAACGTGGAAACACTAAGATGCGATTGGCCATCTTTAGTGGACTGTACCGGCCGCGAACAGCCAGGATCATCTGAACAAAGTGGGGAAGCTGCAGGAGCTATTGGCATGCAAGATCCCAATATGAATGTAAACGAAGTAAGCCTAGACGATCCAAACAACGCCACTGACGAAAACACACCAGCTGAAATTGAACAAGAAGTCGAGAGTCCTGAAGAGGCGCTTCCAGAAACTAGCACATTACCATCTATTGAGTTGAAAGAAAACGGCTGCCCTGTAGATCCTCTCATCCATTGGTTGACGCCTCATGAAGACGATTGTACATTGTTCTACTATTGTGGTTGGGATACAAAAATTCTGCGACAATGTTCACCTGGGACACACTTCAATAGAGAACTTCAGGTATGAATGTTTCTTTTTTGAATTGTATATGTTATCTACCTTACATCAGTTTATATACGAAAGTTAAGATCATTTTAACAAGTAAAATTATGAAATAGTTAATTTAATTTAGATCGTGCTATAAAATTTTGTATGTACATATTCGGCGAATTCATAACTCCCATTACAAATAAAAAGCAGTCGCTTCCTTCTTCTGTCTGTATGTATGCTTAGATCTTTAAAACTACACAACTAATTTTTATGCAGTTTTTTTGAAGTGAAACTTCTTTAGGCGCGTTGAGAGTAAAATTTCAAGGTCGAGTCATGGCAAAACCGTCACGTAATGGAGTAAGGCGACGATCTTCGTATATTTTCCAAAGTAAATTTCACCAAAGAAGTTTCACTTCTGACACGTATGCTCGGCACACACAAGTTTTAGAATAGTTTAATTTATTAGGTTTTAGACAAGCGTAAGCGGCCGAAGCCGCGTGCGAAATGCTAGTTTAAAATGAATCTAAAACTATATCTACGCTTAATTTCTACCCTTTCCCAGGTTTGCGATTATCCCCAGAGAGCTGGCTGCAACGAAACTGCAAGCAGATAAGTTACAGCATATTATTTTAAGGAAGATAATATTTAAATATTAAATTGATTTTAAAATTCATTTTATCAATATCAATAAGATTTTGAAACTTACTAATGTAAAATATTTGAATAAAAGACATAATTTTTCAAATTGGAATTTGCTTTTATTTACCTTGACCACATACTTAGTACCTACTACAGAATATAAAAAAATGTGTGCGTGTACTAGGGTACACACGTAAGAAGTGAAACTTCTTTATGACCTTATTTTTCAAAAAATAATTTACTATAGGGTAATTGCGCTGGTTTGCCGTCCAGTTTCGGTTTTCGTCCATTTGACTGACCTGCTACAATCACGTGCGTAAAACTTGAATACAAACCTACCTTCACGCGCAAGTTTGCACTTTTTACGGTCCATAATGTGTAAGCAACAGTACTATCAACATGAAAATTTGATTTGACAAGAAGAGAGTTCAAAAAATTAACGTAAAAGTGGCCGCTTCCCATCCGTGCCTTGCAGATGTCATCGCGTGAGAGAAAAATTTGCCGGCGAGAAAAGTTCATGGTAAGTTAAATCACTGTTTTAGCTAGTTTACGTAATGTTTTTGGTACGTATGTTTAGTTATAAGCCTATTAAACGCAATTAGAAGTGTTTATCATACTTTTTTTATAATACTCTTCGAAAAATTAAGTGGACGGATACTAGGTTACCAAATTCTCCAAATATTTGGTTTTCGTCCAAGTGGACGAAAACTCAAACAGCTACGTGAATATTTGTTAGGTTCTTTTTACTGTATCGGACCTTTAAAATACTGAATAGTTTCTCCCGAAGTGATCTTTATTGCTATTAGTTTAGATTTTTTGGTTTCCGTCCACTGCTTTGTCAGTGCTGCCAAAATAAAAAAATATTTAAAGAAGTGGACGAAAACTAAATTTAGCTTTAAACGCTTTAGTTTTCGTCCATGAATGAGTATTGGAGTGGACAAAAATTAAAAATAGCTATTCTTTTGCAATACTTTTCGTCTTTTTTACGTATTGAAAAGTTTTCTATTCAGTATCTTCCTTATAAATAATTGGTGAGGGCCAGAGTGTTGTAGGTACCTAATATTGTCATTCATTCAGTCATGTATCATTCTCCTTATGTGAAGTAGAGTCAATTATTCGTAGCATAAATGGGGGTAGGTCAGACATAATACACTGTATTTTTCTTGATTATCATTCACTTGAGTATCATCTTTTATTCTAGGTCTGTTTTGCCAATGCAATATTTTTTTATTCTACTTACTCAACGTATCCTAAGAAAGATCTTATTGTTTTTAGATGGCCTCGAAGGAGTCTAAGAAAGCTAGAAAAAAAAAACGCTACGTAGTACCTACGTAGGTACACTGAAGAATCTTTAATAAAGGCATCAGTAAGACAATAATGCATAGTTCAGTAAGGTATAGTATATACAGGGTGTAATCGTTAAGTGTGCACAGGCGATTATTCCGTAACTATTACAGATATCAAAAAACTTTAAACTGATATCGAAAGTACTTAACCTAATGAGTAAAATGGCCATAATAAATTTTTAAAAATAATACGAGAAATATCTAAAAAATTAACTTTAAACCCTCCCATACATTTAGTATGAGATATGAATATCCCATGTACATGGGTTGATCCAAAAGTAATGATAATCAATATTAAACAAGGTCATTACAGTTAAAATAATTATGTATTTCTCTAGATAGTCTTCTAACTAGATAATATACTTTGATATTTTTTTTTCCTTAACTTATAAAAAAAAAAACTTTGACTTCATCTACAAAAACCCCTCAAAATCGGCCATCACTTCGCTGTCGTCTTAAAATTTCTTGTATCGACGGTGTTTCTTGTGCCGAGGTAAGAGATAGAATTAACTAGGAGCTAGATCTTACAAACAGGGTGGGTGTTCAAGCATTTTCAATGCCGATTTTTGATTGGCAGCCATCGCAACTGACGCTTTGTGATCTGGTGCGTTGTCTTGGTGAACCAACATTCAAGACCGAAGTTTGCCATGTCTCTTTTTCTTACTAACCTACCCGCAATCTTTTAATTTGGTCTGTGTAGTAAGAGCCCTGTGTAGTAGTGGCTACCTTCTTAAAATATTCCACATTTCTTCAGCGTCCCAAAAAACTACGGCTTTAATCTATCCCACTAATTTTCACTTTGAAAATCTTCACCGTCAAACTCAAACATTCATTTATTCAATTAGACTACTATTTAGTAGCACTTTCGAATCGTCATTACATAAGTATTTTTAACATTTACCACCGATTCGGAAAGCAGTATCTATGGAGAAGAATCGGCAAGAAACTCCATAGTTGCTCTTTTAAATCATGTCAATATTACATAATATGTAACTTATATCTAACTACATAATAATATATCATAATATGCCAAAGAACTGTCCTGTGGTTTTTACGCGACAACCCTCCATGGGTCTTTATCGTCCATATATTCCTGAATACTGTAGTACGCTCTCTGAACTAGTACATTTTTTATATAAGTTTTAAATTTAGAACTACTAAACTCTTTAATATTGTGAGGAATTTTATTATATAAGCGTATACCTTGACCCATAAATGAATTTTTAACTTTAGCTAATCGGAAAAATGGCATTTCAATTCTATTCCTGTTCCTTGTGCCATAATCGTGTCTATCTCCTACTCTTGTGTGTATGTCGGAGCTTTTGTGTACATGCAAAATATTATTAAATATATACTGTGATGGTACAGTAAGGATACCAGTATTCTTAAAATGATCTCTTAGTGAGTCCCGAGCACGTAAATTATATATAGAGCGAATGGCTCTTTTCTGTAATATAAATATAGATTCTATATCTGCAGCCTTGCCCCACAGTAGAATTCCATAGGACATAATGCTATGAAAGTAGCTGAAATAAACCAATCTAGCTGTATCTTCATCGGTGAGATGCCTTATTTTTCGGACTGCATATGCAGCTGAACTGAGCTTACCTGCAGCGGTGTTGACATGGGCTCCCCACTGTAGTTTCTCGTCCAATGTTAACCCTAGAAATACAGTAGACTCAGTAGGATGCAATACCTCCCCGTTCAAGGTAATATCTCTGTTCAACTTTTTTACATTAGGAAGTAAAAATTCAACACAAGTGGTTTTTTTGGCATTTAATAATAAATTATTGGCAGTAAACCATTTAGATATGTGTAAAAGAGTTCACTTCGTCAACATTTGGGTTATGCCTATCCACATTAAAAATTAATGAGGTATCATCTGCAAACAGAACTATTTCACACCTATCCTGCAAATAAAAGGGAAGATCATTGATATATACCAAGAACAAGAAGGGACCTAAAATTGACCCCTGTGGAACACCAATGTTAATTGACGCACCGCTAGAACGTTCTCCATTAACAACTACAGTCTGTATCCTATCATGCAGGTATGACGCTATGAGGTTCTGGGCTTTTCCTTTAATTCCATAGTGATTAAGTTTACGTAACAAAGTACAATGTTCAACGCAGTCAAATGCCTTGGAGAGGTCACAAAAAATCCCCAGAGCATTTTTTGAGTTTTCCCATGCTTTATATATATGTGTTAGAAGTGCAACTCCAGCATCTGTGGTTGAGCGCCCCTTTGTGAAACCAAACTGTTTGGTGTGCAGTAAATTATTAGATGCAAAATGACTACTCAATTGGTTTAAAATTAACTTCTCGAATACCTTACTTAATGTTGGTAAAATAGAGATAGGTCTATAATTGTTACAGTCTTCTTGATCGCCCTTCTTAAATAGAGGTATAACTTTACTAAGCTTTAGTAAATTAGGAAATGTACCATAGTCACAACACTTATTAAATATGAAAGCTAAATTTTTCGCAATATTTTCTATTATATTATTAACTAGATTTACGGACATTCCCCAAAGATCACAAGTATTTTTTAGATTAAGCGTCTTAAAGGCAGTAACAATATCACTAGCAGTTACGTGTCGTAATTCAAATAATGTACTACACCCCGCAACATGGTCCCTCAAAAAGGTTTCTGCAAGTGCTGAAGACGAATTTAAACTATTAGTAATAGTAGCAGGGACACTACTGAAGAATTCTTCAAAAGCAAGAGCAACATCAGCACTTTTGTCAATAACCCTGTCATTATTTACAAGTTTTATGGTATTACTTGATTTGCTTTTACCCATTTCACCATTAATAATTGACCAAACTGTTTTAACTTTATTATCAGAGTCGCGTATTTTTTCTTTGATATATAATCGCTTTGCAGTAAAACAAACTTTTTTAAAAATTTTTGAGTAATTTCTAACATAACTAAGAAAAGATGGGTCTTTATTATATTGCTTCATACCATATAATTCATAAAGAATGTTCCTGCACCTATGTATACTAGCTGTCGCCCATTTACTAAATGGTAAATCCTTGGTAATATTTAAAGATTTAACTTTAAATATTTTTTCAAATTCATTATGTACTAAATTAAAAAGATTATTAAACATTTCACAAGGACTATTAGGAAAGGATTGATCATTTAGTACGGGCAGGTTTTTATTAATATTATTCCTAAACTTATTAATGCCTTTTTTAGTTATAGGCCTAACATTAATCCTTTTAAATGTAGGTATGCAATCCCATTCAAAAACTACTTTCTGGCCACAGTGATCCGAAGTCAATGTATTGAGAATATTTTTCTCTAAACAGATGCAGTCACAGTATATATTATCAATACAGGTTGCAGAAGTAGTTGTTATTCGTGTGGGTTCGTTAAAAAGTTTATATAGATTAAATGACTGAAATAAATTAACAATTCGTGTAGCCGTTTGTGTTTGTAAGAGTAAATCAATATTAAAATCACCACATACTATAACTTTTTTTTTACTCCTGCCTAGACGCTTTAATATTTCTTCCATGACTGTCTCAAACATATTATAGTCACTGGAAGGGGGTCTATAAACGCAAACAATAATATAACGCTCCAGCTCCACACAGGACAGTTCAATGGTCCGTTCTACAGAAAGACTAACAATGTCTGTTCGTTCTTTACATTTTACACTATCATGTACAAAAATAACAGAACCTCCGTGAATAGCCTGTGTCCTAAAGTATATACTTTTTAATTTGTAATTTTCAATATTTACTAACGACTGACATTGTTTAAGCCAATGTTCTGTTACACAAAATATTTTAATATTGTTATCATTCAGAAACAATTCTATTTCTAACAATTTGCTAGCCAAGCCTTGAATATTTTGATGCACAATGGAAAAAGACTGCTTAGCTGTTGTCTTATATACTAGTTTAAATCTAGCTTAGGGCTAGATTGTCTGTCTACACTTAATCTAGGTTGATGTATAAAATTACTACTACATAAAATTATAGTAGATTGATGGTCTGATACCGAACATGTACCAGACTGGTTAATATTATATGCTATTAACATAGCAAGTTCACGCTTATATCTATATGGCAGATACACTGTATTCTTTGTCAAAGTAAAAAGCTTTGGAAGCTCGCATCCAGGCCATTGATTGTTTCTTGGTTTCAGCATAAACATGGTGAACCCAGGTAACGCCCATGGTCACAAATCGTGACAAAAAATTATCCTGATCTCATTAAAAATTTAGAAATTCACCCTCTAAATGTCGAATCGTTGTTTCTTCTTTTCGTCGGGAAACATTCTGGCTCGCACTGTTCACATTAAAATTAATGTTAATACTTGGAAACGTGGCCTGTAGATATAATTTTTTTGTGATAACTTAGTGATTACATGAGCAAGCATAAAACATTTATTTTATATTTTTATGTGCACAGAAAATACCCAATTATCATTACTTTTGGATCAACCTATACATTTAATATGAAAGATTTTAGCTTTTTTTTTGTTTTTTTGGTTTTCTGCTTTAATTACTTCGCAAATTTGGAGGGAAGTTCATTTAGAAACTGTAAATAGAGCTCCTCATTGTATTGCACAATGAGGACGTCACTTCGAAAATCTACTATGAATACAAAATGTATGGGAAATAAATTGTATGGGAGCGTTTAATGTAACATTTTTGGTTATTTCTCGTTTTATTTTTAAAAATTTATTATGGCCATTTTACTCATTAGGTTAAGTACTTTCGATATCAGTTTAAAGTTTTTTGATATCTGCAATAGTTACGGAATAATCGCTTGTGCACACTTAACGATTACACCCTGTATAGTTTATTTTAGTAGCTAAAACGTATTATTATGGCTGTGTTTAATATAGTACGTTTCATTTGATAAACAAAGTATTAGAATGAATATTTCTGTTTTTTGATGTAATTTCTCAGTCCTATAATTATTACTTTATTCATTTACATTGTAAGTAACGCATTCCTTTCTTTATTAGTTTATTACGAATGATTAAACAGTCATCACGAACGCATATAAAGACTGCCAAGTGCTACATAGATCTCAGTGTTGACTAGTTATATTGATTATTATTAGTAAAACTATAAACCTGTAAGGTAGTGAGAAATTGTGATGTTGATTAAATAAAAGTATATATTTACCTGTAATTGGTTTTTAACTTAATAATTGACCTACCCTCCTTTTTCTACACGGTGGTCGAAAACTAGCTTACACTAGGACGAAAATCAGTTTTTTTGGACGAAAACTAGCATATACCCTACTTTTGCAGAAAATAATTTAAATAAAAAGATACATCAAAATGATTTATTTTCACTTAATATCATCTTAAAGAAGACTATATAAGGATTAAATAAAAATATTATATGTTTAAGGAAGGGTGCTCCAAAATATTTATTTCGCATCACAAAGTTGGCAACTCCCATAACTGGACGAAAACCAGCGCAATCACCCTACTTATATGCAACTTTACAAAAATACGTCAATCACGCGTGGTAGGGATAAAAACAAGATGGTGCGTAACGGAAAAATATTACACTAAATTTTTTTCCAACCCCGATAAAGAAGTTTCACTTCAAAATATAAGAATAATACTGCAAGATGCATATAGCGGCTCACCACATAATATAGGTATTATAGACAGCCGCTTCGGGTATTTTCCGTAAATGCACACCTAAGGCAAGACGCATTACAGTCAAGTGCCTATTACGCGTACTTATTGTATGTACCTAATTATGCATAAAATAAATGAAGTATCAGTAAGATAGCTGTAATTAGAGTAGGCGGCAGTATATTAATTTAATCCATACTAATATTATAAATGCGAAAGTAACTCTGTCTGTCTGTCTGTTACTCAATCACGCCTTAACTACTCAACCAATTTGCATGAAATTTGGTATAGAGATATTTTGATACTCGAGAAAGGACATAGGATAGGTTTTATCCCGGAAATCCTACGGGAATGGGTTTTTCTTTGAAAACGCGGGCGAAGCCGCGGGCGGAAAGCTAGTAATCTATAAATTGGGAATAGATTTAGTTATCCGAAACAAGTCAATAACTGCGTTAAAAACAACGGACTTCAAACTTGCACTTGCAACATTTACAAATACAGACAAAAATGCTCATAAAATAAAAACTACTGGGCCTATCCGAATAAAATTTTTATGGGACCAATTCGACACCATCCCGCATCGAACAAAAAAAGAATCACGTAAATCGGTTCAGAAACCACGGAGTAATCGGTGTACATACATAAAAAAAAAAAAAAAAAAAACATACCGGCCGAATTGATAACCTCCTCCTTTTTTTTGAAGTCGGTTAAAAATTTATTTTGTTTCAAAAAATTACATTAATTTATATGAGAGATATTAATTATTATGTAAAATATTAAATTTAAGTAAAAAACGTGTAAATTGTGATGTTTTGTTCTTTCTCGTTAATAAAAGTTATTCTCATTTTACATACCACGATTAAATTAGCCGAAACATTTAATCTTCAATCAATATCAAATATGCCGTTGTTTATATTATTATTATGTCCTCTCAACTGTGGCGGCCATTTTGTATGGTTCACGCATCTATTGAGGCAATTAATGACGATATATCTCTAAAATTTTGTAAGGAGCTACTCTTATCGTTCTCGGAATACGTTATGAAACAAGCTAATCAGGATGAGCAAATTTTTTTAGTTCATTGTACAAAACTCTTTAAAAATAAATAAATAAACAATTATTCGTACAAAAAGGTTTTATTGTATTTACAATAATAAATATACAAACACATCATCACTACATAGTATAAAACAAAGTCGCTTTCCCTGTCCCTATGTCCCTATGTCCCTTTGTACGCTTAAATCTTTGAAACTACGCAACGGATTTTGATGCGGTTTTTTTTAATAGATAGAGTGATTCAAGAGGAAGGTTTATATGTATAATAACATCCATTAAATAGTGGAGAAGTACTGTTATTTTTGAGGTTTCTAATGTGATGTCGTAAAAAATTACATTGTTTCCGCTTATATTGCAAACGCAGGCTGAACCCTACGAGTTTTATCAAAATAATGTACTAAGTATTATACACATTGAAAAGGTCTACAGAAAAGTCCGCGATGGCATATGTCTATCTCTTATGAATAACCCACAATAACATTTTTTTGTCATTTACTTTTTACGACAAATAATAGCTAATTTTCGAAGCGATTTTCACCAATACAGCATTAATCCTTAACTAATTAAATACCTTGAATACATTGTTCATTTAATATAGATCTATATGGCACTTTACACCGTATGATTTTAGTGAATATTTTCGAAGATATTACAGATTTAAAAATTGCGGGACGTAGCGTTTGCGGCGGTACCGGCCGGGCGCGGCGCCGCGCCGGCCGGGCCGCTATGTTTTTATATACAACGTTCACAGTTTTTCTGTAGTGTATTTAGTATCAGCATTGCACCCGTGCGAAGCCGGGGCGGGTCGCTAGTTAAATAATAAAAACATACATTCCTTAACATTTTTTTTACAATACAAGGCTTACAATATTATACATTAGCGGTTAGCCATTCCGAGCGGTCCGAGTGCCGGGCAAAAATATCTGAGAACTGAGAATACTGTAGGTCAAGTGGCTTAGGTTATTAATTACTTATATTATAGTTTGGTTCACATACTTGCCTAAAAAAGAGGTTTGGCTGTAGGAAGTGTATATTTTATGAGAAATGAAACAATAATAAAAGCACTTAAGCGCAAAAAAGATCCTCTTAAACTTTGGTTATCAGGATGAATTCTGTTGCATTTATTTCAAATAAACTCAAACTCAAACATTTATTCATTCAATTAGACTTCTTATAGAAGCACTTTTGAAACGTCATTACATATTTTAAAATTTACCACCGATTCGGAAAGCAGTAGGTATCTACGGAGAAGAACCGGCAAGAAACTCCATAGTTGCTCTTTTAAATCATGTCAGTTTCACAATTTTACAAAATACATATGTAACATCATAATATATTATAATAACATGCCAAAGAACTGTCCTGTGGTTTTTTCGCGACAACCCTCCATGGGTTTTTATCGTCCATATATTCCTGAATACTGTAGTACGCTCTCTGAACTAGTACATTTTTTATATAAGTTTTAAATTTAGAACTACTAAACTCCTTAATATTATGAGGAATTCTATTGTAAAAGCGTATACCTTGACCCATAAATGAATTTTTAACTTTAGCTTATCGGAAAAATGGCATTTCAATTCTATTTCTGTTTCTTGTGCCATAACAGTGTCTATCTCCTACTCTTGTGTGTAAGTCGGCGTTTTTGTGTACATGCAAAATATTATTAAATATATACTGTGATGGTACAGTAAGGATACCAGTATTCCTAAAGAGATCTCTTAGTGAGTCCCGAGCACGTAAATTATATATATTTAGAACGAATGGCTCTTTTCTGTAAGATAAATATAGTTTCTATATCTGCTGCCCTGCCCCATAGTAGAATTCCATAGGACATAATACTATGAAAGTAGCTGAAATAAACCAATCTAGCTCTATCCTCATCGGTGAGACGCCTTACCTTTCGGACCGCAGATGCTGCTGAACTGAGCCTACCTGCAGCGGTGTTGACATGGGCTCCCCACTGTAGTTTCTCGTCCAATGTTAACCCAAGAAATACAGTCGATTCTGTAGGGTGTAATACCTCCCCGTTCAAGGTAATATTTCTGCTTAACTTTTTAACGTTTGGTAGTAAAAATTCAACACAAGTTGTTTTTTTGGCATTTAATAATAAATTATTAGCAGTAAACCAGTCGGATATGTGTAAAAGAGCACTGTTCACTTCGTCAACATTTGGGTCATGCCTATCCACATTAAATATTAATGAGGTATCATCTGCAAACAGAACTATTTCACACCTATCCTGTAAATAATAAGGTAGATCATTGATATATACCAAGAACAAGAAGGGTCCTAAAATAGATCCCTGTGGAACACCAATGTTAATTGACGCACCGCTAGAACGTTCTCCATTAACAACTACAGTTTGTATCCTATCATGCAGGTATGAGGCTATGAGGTTCCGAGCCCGTCCTTCAATCCCATAGTGACCAAGTTTACGCAATAAAGTACAATGTTCAACACAGTCAAATGCCTTGGAGAGGTCACAAAATATCCCCAAAGCATTTTTTGAGTTTTCCCATGCCTTATATATATGTGTTAGTAGTGCAACTCCAGCATCTGTGGTTGAGCGCCCCTTCGTGAAACCAAACTGTTTGGTGTGCAGCAAACTATTAGATGCAAAGTGACTAGTCAATTGGTTTAATATTAACTTTTCGAATACCTTACTTAATGTTGGTAAAATCGAGATAGGTCTATAGTTGTTACAGTCTTCTTGATCGCCTTTCTTAAATAGAGGTATAACTTTACTAAGCTTTAATAAATTAGGAAATGTACCATAGTCACAACACTTATTAAATATAAAAGCTAAATTGTTCGCAATATTTTCTATTATATTATTAACTAAATTTATGGACATTCCCCAAAGATCACAAGTATTTTTTAAATTTAGTGTCTTAAAGGCTGTAACAATATCATTAGCAGTTACGTGTCGCAATTCAAATAATGTGCTGCACCCCGCAACATGGTCCCTCAAAAAGGTCTCTGCAAGTGCTGAAGACGAATTTAAATTATTAGTAATGCTAGCAGGGACACTACTAAAGAAATCTTCAAATGCAATCGCAACATCAACATTTTTGTCAATAACCATGCCATTATTAACAAGTTTTATGGTATTACTTGATTTGCTTTTACCCATTTCACCATTAATAATAGACCAAACTGTTTTAACTTTATTATCCGAGTCACGTATTTTATCTCTGATATACAAACGCTTCGCAGTAAAACAAACAATTTTAAAAGTTTTTGAGTACAGTGAAACTTGGTTAAGTGGGACCTGGATAAGTGAGAAACCTCCATAACTGGAACTCATGCTGAGGTCCCAACACTTTGGCACTGAATTACCTCTGTTAGTGGGACGAGGTAAACCTCCGTATCTGGGATTTGTTCTTTCGATTTATCATCATAGTTACCTCTATAACTGAGACAACGAGTAAATTTTATAAGCATAAACCTCTGTAACTGAGATAACATTGTTTGTTTACTCATTCCTATTCTACCCTACCATATATTTTATTAAATGATCGCACCTGTATAACTGAAATAACCTGTATTCTCACCTCTATTAATGGAACCCTCTGTAAATGAGACAGATATTTATTTATACCTGTATATCTGAGACACTGGGTAAGTGGAATACCTCTATAAGTGAAACGACATTGCAGGTCCCTTGATGTCTCACTTAACCAGGTTTCACTGTAATTTCTAACATAACTAAGAAAAGATGGGTCTTTATTATATTGATTCATACCATATAACTCATAAAGAACGATCCTAAACCTATGTATGCTAGGTGTCGCCCATTTACTAAATGGTAAATCCTTGGTAATATTTAAAGATTTAACTTTAAATATTTTTTCAAATTCATTATGCACTAAATTAAAAAGATTTTTAAACATTTCACAAGGATTATTATGACAGGATTGATCATTCAGTACGGGCAGGTTTTTATTAATATTATCTCTAAATTTATTAATGCCTTTTTTAGTTATAGGCCTAACATTAATTCTTTTAAATTCAGGTAAACAATCCCATTCAAAAACTACTTTCTGGCCACAGTGATCCGAAGTGAGTGTATTGAGAATATTTTTCTCTAAACAGTTGCAGTTGCAGTATATATATTATCAATACAGGTTGCAGAAGTAGGTGTAATTCGTGTGGGTTCATTAAAAAGTTTATACAGATTAAATGACTGAAACAAATTAACAATTCGTGTTGCCGTTTGTGTTTGTAAAAGTATATCAATATTAAAATCACCACATACTATAACTTTTTTTTTACTCCTACTTAAACGCTTTATTATTTCTTCCATGACTGTCTCAAACATATTATAGTCACTGGAAGGGGGTCTATAAACGCAAACAATAACATAACGCTCCAGCTCCACACAGGACAGTTCAATGGTCCGTTCTACAGAAAGACTAACAATGTCAGTTCGTTCTTTACATTTTACACTATCATGTACAAAAATAACAGAACCTCCGTGAATAGCCTGTGTCCTAAAGTATATACTTTTTAATTTGTAATTTTCAATATTTACTAACGACTGACATTGTTTAAGCCAATGTTCTGTTACACAAAATATTTTAATATTGTTATCATTCAGAAACAATTCTATTTCTGACAATTTGCTAGCCAAGCCTTGAATATTTTGATGCACAATGGAAAAAGACTGCTTAGCTGTTGTCTTATAAACTAGTTTAAATCTAGCTTAGGGCTAGATTGTCTGTCAACACTTAACCTAGGTTGATGTATATAATTACTACTACATAAAATTATAGTAGATCGATGGTCTGATACCGAACATGTACCAGACTGATTAATATTATATGCTATTAACATAGCAAGTTCTCGCTTATATCTAGATGGCAGATACACTGTATTCTTTGTCAAAGTAAACGATTTAATACATAAGTTAATGTCAAAGTAAATGAATGCATCACGATGATGATTTGTTATGTTATACAATTTTAAATTCATATTATGAATTAATCTATTTTGTTCTTGTGTCAAACCAGGTAGGTATGGCAATGTACACAACATAAATTTACATTTAGTCTTACTACTAATTTCCAACATTTTTTGAAATCCTACATTAATATCCTTATTTTTTATATTTAAACTATTTCCAAATAGTATTATTACAATATTATTCTTATTAAACCTGAAATGATCAAGTGATTTGACGATATAACTAAATGAACTGCTAGGAGTGCAAATATTAGTGACTTTAAGCCCTAAGTTGTTGAGCATAGCGCCAAAAACCCTGACCAATATTATCTGACAACACAATAATTTCCTGCTCGGAAAGGTGTTTAGTTTTACTAGTTGAAATTGTTGTCACGGGTTTAACACTATGTATGTCAGTGCAGTCAAGCTTATGGGGCGACGGTTGCTCATTGTCACTTTTTGAACACTGACATACATATTTATTGGTCAGCGACTCAAAGCGATCCATATTTTCATTGCTCAACTTAATCAAGTAATCTGCCTCTTGTATATGCTCGTTAATTTGCAATTGGGCAGCAGAATATTTCTGGTTGACATCATTTAACATATCGCCTCTTTGCGACGAAACCGTGTTATTTCGAAAAAGGCGATTTTACAGGAGAGCATTTTTAAACTTTCAAAAAGGTATATTAGGTAAATGAACGTTTTTATGGGTTACATCTATAACAAATTATATGAATTATCTTATTAACTATTGCATAATGCAAAAAAAATACCCTAATTTAAAAGATTTTAGGACAAAAAAAGCATTAAAAAAAAAAGGAAAAAATATGTCACATTTTTTCTGAAAAAGTATAAGAAGAACGATGTAGCAAATTAATCTGTCACGTTGTTGATGCTATTATTTTTATTTTATGCTAAATTATAATATAAAAACACATTGTTGAAATTAGAAACATTTATTAAACAGATGAAATAGTTGTAGCTAAACAGTGGTTTCTTTGGACAAAACTATTACTAATCAACAGTTAGTCAGCCTTTATTGAATGTAATCAATATTCTTCTCACTTTATGCTTATTTCTTCTTACATTGTAATCATCTTAATTATATAATCTCAAAAAACTAGTAATCTAAGTTTTCAGTCTCGGTCATAAACTAAGTAATCAGTAAATTTGCACAATTAAGTGCTTACTTTATAAACGTATGTTTATAAAGTAAGCAAAATTCTAAACAAAAAATAATAATTATCAAAACATAAATCTCCTCTATGAGCAAAATCTTAAACATTATAATAACAAAAAACATAAAAATCGCCTATTAAAACTTTAAATAGATAAAACCATATCACTCATATTTTGTGCTGATATGCCATTCATTTCCAAAACAGTATTATTAAAACTTACAAGGCTTCAAAGAATGGCTTATAATATCTTGGGATGAGGTTTTTATTAACCAAATCCATGATATCCTTTTTCTTTTTTTCGGCTAATCCAGGTTTCCGAGTATAAGCTTTTTTCAATTCAATATTGGTATTGTTACTTATCTTCTTATTCTTCTTCAAAACGATGGCCTTCTTGAACTGTACGTCGGCATACGAATCTTTAAAAAATATGGCATTAGGGTCCTCTTTTTTAACTTGTATTACCTTTATTCCTGAAAACTTCACTGCGTTATTATCTTCATCTTTTACCAGCGCATAGTTCATCAGGTTGCATACATTTTTCCAGTCATTTATATCACAGAAACTCAATTCATTCACATGGAAAGGCTCCCCTTTTTTTCTGGCAGCTTTTATGGCACCAATAAATGCGTCAGGGGTATACATAGGACCTGATCTTAACTGACGTTTTACTTCTCTTTCTATTTGAGAATGGGCTGAATCGCCTTCATTCTGTGTGTGACCCTTGATTAAATATTTATGTGTCACTGACTTGAGATTTGGCAAAGTCTGTACAGCATATAGGTACATCGCTATCATAAACTTGTTTTTTTGCTGGCCAGCACAGTTATCTGAGTAGAAGACAACATCCAGATCTTTGGCCGTTTCTGAAACTTTCATCAGATATTTGAATACACAAGTGCCGATTTCGTTTACGCCTCTGTTAGCGTTTGATTCATCCCATACGAAACATTCAGCATTGTTAGTCTGAATATTATAAATTGTCAAGTTAAGTACATTCAGTTTTGACTTATAGTAAAAAACTGAAATTTCACCCTTAGGGCATTGAAAGACTGCTTGAAGATCGTAAACAGCAACTAAAATATTTTTGTTATTCTTGTCGTTTGCCTTCTCAATTCGTGACAATTGCTTTTCTCTTAGATGCATCTCATAGATTTCTTTTCCTAACTCCTTCTCTTCAGCTGTACTATTTTTATTTACTTCGCATATATCGCACAAGTCTTTTTTTGGAATAAAGAATGAAATGTTAAATTCTTGTGTAAATATGCGATAGAACATCAAGTATGTTGCAAAACGGGTATTTTGGGATTTACATTGTTCAACATAGTCCCTATGGAGATCTGTAATAGCTTTGCTACCATCGATGTAATGTCTTTTCGAGTTAGCACGAATGTAGTGCGATTCAATTTTTGGTATTGACTCAATAAACACTCTTACACCATCTTTTATATTTTCATCCACTTTGTTGTGATTTTGATGACACCCACGATTATCTTTCATTAATGAAATGTTAGTATCTTTATTTTTTTTCTTTAAAGCCGTCTCTATAGGGCGATTATTAATCCCCAAAGTGTTCTTAAAAAACAGTTTACATACTCTAATCTTCACTCCAGAAACAGTCAAAAAGAAAGCATTATTATTATCACGATTTAATGCTATGGTTCCGTCCGGATTAACTTTAACGTATCGATGTTTAGGGACGACTACTTCGATATTGTTTGCGATGAAAGACCATTGCTTTTCAATCTCGCCTAAATCCCAGTATTCTTTTAAAAGTTGTTGTCTTTGCTCCTCAGTGATATTAGATCCACATTTAAATGTACATGTTTCTTTGCAAGATGGTTTTAGTTTACGTTCCGGTATAATTTTATTAGTTTTTGTTGATTTGTATGATTTTCCACAGTTTCTTAGTCGCTTCGCAACATTTTTTTTCCATAATAATTCTCTTTTGGGCCTTTTTTTACCTTTTTTAGTAGGGGTATTATCTGGTTCATTTGACTCTACTTGCGTGGTGCTAACATTTTCGAAGGCAGGTGGTTCATTTTCTGATATTAGCAGGTCCTGTTGATTTACGGTATGAAATACAATTTCATGCTCATCTGTTGGGGTCACATTCAGGTCTATAGCATTGAGTACTGTGCTTACAGTAGCTGCACTAGAATGAAAAACGTCTTGATCCTTTCGAAAGTCGATGTTGGTATAGACGTCATTGTTGTCGTCAGATTCTGAAGAGCTCACACGTGCTGGTTTCATAATTTCATAGTTGGGGTCTTTTACGGAATCATCACTATCTAAAAAAAAAACCAAAAAAAATCTATTAAACTTTCAATTATCTATAAGTCAGTAAATAAATGTAAGATACAGTTATCGAGTACCCACAATAATATGAGTTTTATTAAATTTATACCTTCGTAGAAAGACGGACCACTGCTTGATGAACTACTGCTACTTGAGGAACTACTGGTGCTACTACTAGTTGATTCACAACGGCGACGATTAGTGACCATTGAGTCTTCTTTGTCTAAAACAATATCAAAATGATAAATATTATGATAACTACCATAATGTTTTCCACGCTTCACTTTACCATCTATAAGCCTCACACGAAACACACGAAAAGACGGGCGTCGAATAACATTACATACAATAAAATTAACTAATAATGTTACTTACATTCGGCAACTGCTGCAGCGCTGCAACCAGTCACCTCCTCATTTCGGTTGCTTTCATAGTTAGTTTCCATTGGAAAAGTTGAATCGCCTTGCTCGATATTATTGTTGTCGCTTTCATTTTCATGTATTTCCATTTGAGAAATGGAATTGCTTTGTTCTCCGTCATTATTTTCTTTTGTTGCTAATAAAACTAAGTATTTGGACCGCGTCCCCATCTGAAAAAATAAGTCTTAATAGTATTTTCTTTTAGTGCTTACAACGTGATAAATCATTATGTATTGCATTGAAATAAGAAACATATCTATAAAAACGGAACAACAATAAATGACCATCACTCATTTCTTGTAATAAAAAACCATTCATCATCAACAATGTTACACCTTATGATATCACAATTCAAAAATGTTATTATTTCAACAACAACGTGATATCAGATTTTATAAAAAGTTGCATTTGAAACATTTTTTCAAGAAAACCGAGTTATATTGCTTTACCACAGTATAATAACAAAAAATATCACTGAATTTAAAGATATGTTTGCAATAAAACTGTGGTACACTCGTGATATCACGTTTTTGCAGAAAACTGAGAGCTCCTTACCTTTGGCGCTTAAAGAGAAAACTAACTTGTCACAGTGTTGAAAACAGAGTACTATGTGAAAGGGACAACGCGATAACGCAACGTACCACTGTAGTGACGTCCTTTTCGCTCATGGTCTCGCTGTCCTTCACTTTTAAAACACCACGTTTTTGCACAAAATAAAGTTGAATACGGCGGTTTCGATTATCAAATAAAAAAAAAAAAACATTTTGCGAAATATCACGTTTTTCTCGCAAAGAGGCGATATGACTTAAAGAGTCTATCTTCTCCTTTAATTCATTTGTTTCTACATCATACAAGATTTTATAATATTCTAGATCCCTATGATATAATAAAAAAAATATTCTACAATTTAATGATAAATTTTACAAATCGATCAGCACAATAAAAGACATGAAGCCTTTGTAAAACATTTCTAAAATCAACTACTAAATTAAACAATTTCACCACAAAATCAATCTCCTAGAGATCGCTCAACAGACGGGGAAAAAGTACATGACTAACATAGTACGGATACGACCAAGACTGTCACATTTGAACCAATAATATGAACATAAAATTAAAATAAATGAAGTTCGTTGCCTAGCTTGGCTTGTCGATCGTAACTGATCGATCACTCAAGTTAAGCAACGTTGGGCGCAGTCAGTCCTTGGATAGGTGGTCGCAAAGTGGCATTTCAATCGAGCGCTACCATGCTACGGAAGTACGGAGGGCACGTAAGCCGTCGGTCTTGGTTGGTAACAATCGTTAGACCATGTCGAAAGCCTGGGCGGTTTAGAAATTTCGACACCAGGGTTGGCCACTTATCTACACATGAAGAAAAAGAAGAAGAAAATAAATTAAAAGACAAAATGAAATCAAAACATTGCAGACGAGAGTCTTTAAAAAAAAAATAACAAAAACTTGCGAGGTGTCAAGGGACACCCGGATGGAATTTTTTTTTAAGTTATAATATGTTTCAATTGTAAGCATTCTTTTTCCTCCAACCTTTATGTGTCTTCTTTTTAGTTTCTTTATTATTTAGTTAATATCCAAAAAGTCGTAACTTTACGTTTGTTATTTTGAAGATGCCAGAGATTTAAAAAAATAACAATGAAAACTAGGTATTTTTTTTTTTCTATCAAGAAAATATCATGGAATCATGTTTCTAAAACGGTACACGTATTGTGTTACTATTGAACTTTCTTGTCAAGAATTTTCATCTCGACAACTTTATTAATATAAAAATTACTAAGGTTTAAAAAGGGTCGTAAATGTTAGAAAAACAACTTTTCGTAAGAATACCTAACCAGCAACAAAAGCTACAATTGTGGATGGACATATTTATACAAATAAATATAGATCTAGGGCGTGTAAAAACTAGTGTGTGGGTCGCGGGCAAAAGCTAATTTAACATAAATTATGTAACTATGAATGAATAGAAAGGAAACAGGGGTCCATACATACAGTTTTACTGCAACCAACACAGAACGTACGCACCTGTTTCTTGCACACCGTGCACGCTCGCCGCTTGCGTTGGTGGTTCCCCATCGGGAACTCAGCCAATCGGTGAGTAACGTCGATGCGCTTGTTCTGTGTTGGTGAAGGCGGAAGTGGTGAAGGAGAGGAATGCTTTGAAAGAAGTGATTTTATCAGAGAGATTCGGAAATTACGATGACTTAAAGAAGAAGAGTGATGATGATGTATAATATACGAATTTAAAACGGACACGTTTAGCAATCTTCTGAAAAATTTTTTGTACCACACCCTGGTCCGTTTCCGCTCGACTGGGTACATGGACAATAATTGATCTTTTTTGTCCACCCCACCCATCATGATATTGTAATCCAATATCAGGATGGGTTTGGTGGAGCTATCAATTGTGCGCTGGCCGTTGCCATGGTATGTAGAGATCATAGCCACCCTATTAGAATTTCTCCATACCATGACATCGACGTCCCCTGCGGTGAGACCAGCAATTTGACCTGGGCGCATAATTTGCTTGGTGAGACTGTGTAGGGTCTGCGGAACGTACTTACGATCGGTTCGCAGGGTTCCTACACAGTCAAACCCCAAGGATTTAAGACGTCGAGCTAGGCTTGGGGAGTGGTAAAAGTTGTCCATCCACAATGTGTATCCTTTGTTTTCCAGACCTTGGATCAGTCGCAATACAATGGATGGTGTTGAGGCCTCCAATGGATCTTCTGTATGTTGTAGAGGGGCTTTTTTATGAGCGTGAACCTCAAACCGCCATAGGTAGCCGGTTTGAGATTCACAAATCTCATAAGTTTTTACCCCTCTACGTGCAGCTTTATTGGGAATAAGTTGGCTCATTTCGAGCCTACCTTTCCACATTAAAAGACTCTCGTCTAGTGCAATATTTTGAGCTGGTGTATAAAGTTCTTGGAATTTTTTGTTCAAATGTGACAGTATTGGCCATATTTTAAATAGTTTGGCCTCGGAGTACTCCAGTTCTACCGCACACATGTCGTTGTTATCGTTAAAATGTAGACATTTACTTAATAATAAAAAACGATCGATAGACATGTGTGCGCTAAAACCGGGACTATAAAATATGTCAGGGGTGGAAGACCAGTACTCCTCTATGCGGCTCTTAATAACAACCCCCATAGCCAAAATGATCCCAAAATATGAGTATAACTCATTGGGATCGGTGTCCTTCCACTGGGAGATACGGCTTCTGGGATACATGAGGTTGTTATTAATCATCTGGTCTGCCACCTGCTGAGCATATTTATTCGTCTCCGAGGCAATGTGCTTCATAATTTGAAGATCCCATATGTCAATAAAAATGTCATACGGGTCTTCATGAGAAGTTGTCGGACCAACATTATTTTCGGAAAACGTTTCCCGTCTCAATGCAGGGGGCATTGGAGAATTCGGAAACTCTTTCCAATCAAAATCATACCAGCGCCAAGGCTGTTCCGTCGCCGTTAGAGGTACAGCAGGCACTGGGTCAGCGACAGACACTGGGTCAGCGATAGGCACTGGGTCATTAGTGGGTGCATACTCTTCGGCAGCATCCTCATCCTGGTCCAAGGGTGTCTCCATGGTGCTCTGAAGCACCCTTGGAATACCACGAAACGCGACTGTCTTGTCTTCGTCGTCGTCGCTCTCGTCGGAGTCTTCTTCGCTTCCTGTAACAAATGGTTAAAAACCTGGTAAAAACCAGTAGTTTGGCTACGGCCCTAAACCAAACATATTAGCGGGTTCTTACCGTAATTGATTAGGTAAGAATTATCTTCACCTCGCAGTTTCCGTGGGCGAGGAGGTGGTAATTGCTGTCTCGGAGAGTCGGGTGGTAGCGTGCTTTGATCGGACTCCGATCCCTCGCATTTAACAAAGCTAGAATAAAAGCAGTGTGGTAGTATCAATATTTTTAGAGATAAATAAGAAAGTTGTAAGCTGAAATTGATATTTTTGGTTTTATGGCATTCAAATGCTTTATAAATATAAATTTATAAAGAATAGAAAAAATTTGATCACGAGGCGGGACTCGAACCCGCATCCTTTCGCGCCATTCCGGGGCGGATGCCTGACCAATTCAGCCACTCGTGACCCGCCAGAGCAATCGAATTTATTCTATTCTTTCAGTTTTATGTGTCTAGGGACACACCGCGCGCCATCTATTGAGATGATTAACAACCATCTCAACCAATATGAAACACTTTTCAGTGAATACAATATTGTAACGATGGAACACGACCTTTTTTTGTTGAAATTGATATTTTTGGTTTTATGGCATTCAAATGCTTTATAAATATAAATTTATAAAGAATAGAAAAAATTCGATCATGAGGCGGGACTCGTACCCGCATCCTTTCGCGCCATTCCGGGGCGGATGCCTGACCAATTCAGCCACTCGTGACCCGCCAGAGCAATCGAATTTATTCTATTCTTTCAGTTTTATGTGTCTAGGGACACACCGCGCGCCATCTATTGAGATGATTAACAACCATCTCAACCAATATGAAACACTTTTCAGTGAATACAATATTGTAACGATGGAACACGACCTTTTTTGTTGAAATTGATATTTTTGGTTTTATGGCATTCAAATGCTTTATAAATATAAATTTATAAAGAATAGAAAAAATTCGATCACGAGGCGGGACTCGAACCCGCATCCTTTCGCGCCATTCCGGGGCGGATGCCTGACCAATTCAGCCACTCGTGACCCGCCAGAGCAATCGAATTTATTCTATTCTTTCAGTTTTATGTGTCTAGGGACACACCGCGCGCCATCTATTTGTTATCATCTAAGTTGTAAGCTACTTACATTGGTGATGGTGGTAGTGGTGCAACTAATGGTGACTGTGGTGGTGAAACCGACGGTGATGGTAGTGGTTTCACCGATGGTGATGGTGATTGTCTACGATTTGATCTAGATGAACATTTTAAAACAGAAGTTAACACTTGCATAAATAGTATTACAACCATAATTATATCTACAAGATACTAAGGTAGAACTACTTACGACCTCATACGCATCTTTTTTGGATGCAAGGCAGTCTCGAGACCCTGGTCTACCGGCAACTCGCTAATGTCGCGGATTACAAGTCTAAAATTCAATACGAGTCAATGTTAATAACAATATTAAATTTGGTAAAACTGTACATTATAGGGCGTGGAATTTGGGGGTAGTGGGGGGTGGAGAGAGGGGGGGTGGGTACTAGGAACTTCCCCTGTAAAGGGGGGGGCGCGAAAATTAATAGTTTTCGAGATATTTACAAATTAAGTTTTGGTCCGCCTAAAGCAAAGGGGGCGCAAAGTAAGGACTTAGAAAATTTTTGATCTAATGTGAAAATTGTATAGGAATCATAAAATACATAATTTTTATTCAAAACGCTAAAATAAGCATGTTTTATAAAAAAACTTTTTCTCTAAAATATAAAATGGCCGAGATATTCGCCCTCAAAGATTGATGATAAAACTTAACCTAACCCTTTCCCTATCTCCTCATGTCTTTTTTATATTGTCTCAGACACTGCCTTAGCTCCGGCGCTACGGGAAGTGCAGCCCTTCCGCCCTTGCGTGACAAAGCACGGTCACGGTTGAAATATGACAGATTTAATGTAATAGACATTAGTATGACCTGTAGTTTTTTTTTTGTTTGATTGGGAATCGCCCTAAAGTCGCTTCTGGCAGTTCAAATGTTAACCTAACACGCTCGTCGCTTCGCTCCTCGCTACCTATTTGTATGCTAAAAGTAAAAGTTTAATAGTTTTGTACAGTTTTAGGGCTTAACAGGAGTACGCACGAAACGATCTCGACTGAAAGGCAGCAAACGAACGGTAACTGAAAATGACGTCGTTATTGTTTTGTTCCACGGTAAAAAGCGTACAATTAATATTGGACAGCGCTAGTCGTCCGCTAAACGGATGAATAAAATAAATTAGTCGCCGATTACCGGATGAATAAAATAATTTAATCGTCCGATAACATCTATTTATCTATATAGTTAGGTTATCGGGGTTTCTTTAGAGAACTGCCGCACGTATTATAGGTTTTTTGTGGGGGGAGGAGGGCACACGTAGGTATTTGATTTTTTTTTGCGCGTCGACGGAGCCCCGCTTCGCGGGGCTCCTATTTCTGTGTAGTTTTTTTTTAAAGAAACCTAACCTAACCTAACCTAACGGCTAACCTAACCTAAACTAGATTTTTTTTTGCGCGTCGACGGAGCCCCGCTTCGCGGGGCTCCTATTTCTGTGTAGTTTTTTTTTTAAGAAACCTAACCTAACCTAACGGCTAACCTAACCTAACTTGATTTTTTTTTGCGCGTCGACGGAGCCCCGCTTCGCGGGGCTCCTATTTCTGTGTAGTTTTTTTTTAAGAAACCTAACCTAACCTAACCTAAAGGCTAACCTAACCTAAACCTAACCTAACGAATTGAAGGTGAATATCTCCGCCATTTTTGATTTTAGAGAAAAGTTGTTCCTATAAAACATGCTTATATTAGCGTTATCTATACGATAAAACAATAATAAATAGGTGTTAAAATGACACCAACTCCATCAAAAGTCCTGCGCCCCCTTTGCTTTAGTCCAACCCAACTAGCTTTAGTGTTAAAAGGTTATCTAGTAATCCGAATAATCGGACGATTAAATTATTTTATTCATCCGGTAATCGGACGACTAATTTATTTTATTCATCCGTTTAGCGGACGACTAGACACTTCGATTAATATTTTTGTTAAATTATAAATTGCGAATATTAATAATTTTATTTTATTTAATCTATTTTACAAAAACTATACTTAATAATTATTATTTTTAATGTTGTTGTTAAAAAATATACAAATTTCATAAATAAAATTTAAATTATAATATTTTTTATTGTTAGATAGAAATGTTTTACCTGAAATGAAACGCGTTTGACAATCGCTGTAGGTCAATTTGACACTGTCATAACAGTAAGTTCGCGTTTCAAAGATAAAATGGAGTAAAATTTTCCGATTTTCAAAAATTCGTGACTCAAAAACAAAAAGTTTTCGCGCTGTGAAATTTCAGATTTAGGTTCCATAGGACAATAGCTAACCACAAAAAAAATAACGACTCTCAACTCCACGCCCTATAATGTACAGTTTAGCCTTAAATTTTCTTAACAGAGAAAAATAAAAATAAGAATGTTGAAAAAATAAAGCAAAAAAAAAACTAACTCGTCAATAGTACGAGGTCTGGCCGCTCGTGGCGGGCCTCGTGTGCGAGGACGTTTTGTATTACTTAAAAAGCGCATAAAATTTCATAAAACATTCAAGTATTAATAAAGCAGTAATACGCAACGAAAGAAAAAACGTGAAGCACTGCGATAGAAGCTATGCAATAGCTTAAAATAACACGTGTACAAGTTGAAGTAAACGTAAGCCAATAAAAAATAGTCACTGATAATTGTTTTGGAGTCTTAAAAACACGAATAAAGAAAACTGACCAAGAATATTAAAATTGAAATCCTCTGAAATCATCCGAACAAATCCTACAAAAATGGCGGTAGAGTGTCATTGACCTCAAATACCCTGTCTGTTGATCAAGCTCATAGAAGATTAGAAGATCCGTTTGGGTTGCGTATTTTTTATTTTAATGTTACGCAAATTCCGTGTGGTATTTTTTAAATTAAAAGTTTTATATCAATAATATGATATTATGTAACAATATACTTTAAGTACTAACTACTAGTACTATACTAACTATATTTTTACTACTACTAACTAACTACTTTTTACTACTACTAATTGAAAACGGAGACCCAAGCAAAGTGTGGAAATTTTTAAAGTCTCTCGGTGTTGGCAAACCTTCTCCTTCTTCAATCCCTTCTAACGTTAATATTGATTCACTTAATACTTTTTTTTGCTCTTCTCCTTTACTTGATCCGCATTTAAAAAAATGTACTCTTGACCTTCTTTCTAATACTCCTCATCCTAATTCTCATCCTTTTTGCTTCAGTCAATTTACTGTGAGTAGCGTTAGGAATGCTATCTTATCCATTGCCTCTAAATCTGTTGGTTGTGACAACATTGGCCGTAATATGATCATTCCTATTCTCGACACCTTAACTCCCACTTTAACTCACATCCTAAATTTCTCCATTACGTCCTCTCAGTTCCCAACATCATGGAAAGATGCCCATATTATCCCACTTCCTAAAAAAAGCAATCCTTCCGCATTATCTGATTTCCGTCCAATATCCATTCTTCCTTTCCTATCCAAAGTTCTCGAACGTCTTGTCCATAACCAGTTAGCGACCTTTATAAACTCCCACAGTCTTTTCGATCCCTTCCAATCCGGTTTCCGTCCTGGTCATAGTACGGCCACTGCCTTAGTTAAGATCACCGACGATATCCGAATGGCAATGGATAACAAGCAACTTACTCTCCTCACATTGATTGATTTTAGTAATGCGTTTAATTCTGTAGATCATGATATTCTCTTAAAATTACTTTCTTCTCTTAATATTTCCGATACTGTAATTAGCTGGATGTACGACTATCTACGAGGACGCCGTCAACGTATCTACAGTAATGACTGTCATTCATCTTGGTGTGATGTCGTTGCCGGTGTTCCTCAAGGCGGCGTACTGTCTCCTCTTTTGTTTTCTCTATTTATTAATTCCATCACTCATAATATTTCCTCTTTATATCACATGTACGCAGATGATCTGCAAATATATACTCACTCATCATACGAGAATTTGCCTGATGCAGTACGTCAAATCAATAAGGACCTTGAATCAATAATAAAATGGAGCAAAGCACACGGAGTGAATATAAATCCAGCTAAGACCCAATCAATCATAATCGGGAGTCGACATTTCATAAATAAAATTGACTGGGTCACCATCCCCAAAGTTATTGTTGACGGTGTTATTATCCCTTACAGCTCTAGTGTCAAAAACCTAGGAGTATACTTCGATCAGACTCTTTCATGGACACAGCAGCTTCAAGAAGTGCGAAAAAAAATGTTCGGTTCCTACGGTTCTCTCAGACGTTTACGTAACCTTCTTCCCATCCCCACTAAAATTGAGTTGGTACAAGCTTTACTTCATCCAATCCTCGATTACTGTGACTGTGCCTATCCCGATCTTAATGAAAACCAATTAGATGCTCTCGAACGCCTTCAGAACCTCGGCATAAGGTACATATTCGGTTTGCGAAAATATGACCACGTATCCCACTTCCGTACGAAACTCAAGTGGTTGCCAATACGTTCTCGACGGAATGCACGCATACTTCATCTTCTTTACGGCATATTGTTTGACGCTAGAACACCGAACTATCTTAAGGAAAGATTTATATTTCGTCACTCCAACAGCTTGGTATTGAGATCTCCTTACTCCCTTTCTCTTCTAATTCCATCTCATCACTCTAACTTCTACCATCACTCTTTTACTATGTACGCTATTAATCTTTGGAATTCGTTGCCAAATTCAATCAAACATGCGCAAACCATATCTACGTTCGATAGTTTGGTAAAAAAATATTATCTTTCGTTATAAGTTTATAGTTTATACATATATTTATTAGTTATTTTTATATATTTTAAATTTATGTATACTATTAAAGATTGTATGTATTATTATTACATAATATGTAGGTATATATATTGTTGTACTATATATATATATATATACATGTATTTTATTTTATTTAAGTATTTATTTATTTATTTTTAAATATTAAGTGCTCTTTTGCTCACACCTCCATAAATGTATTCTTCCAGCATTTTCCAATATCACAGGTTGTCTGGTAGAAATCACTTGTAAGTGATAAGACCGCCTTTTGTACATTGTTCCTATGCGCTGTTTTCTTCTCTGTTATTTTATTTGGTGTGCAATAAAGAATTTATTATTATTATTATTTATTCTCTTTATATTTATTTTTTCTCCTCTTTCGAGGGTCAAATTAAAACCAATACACGGGCCTGAGCCAAGTGCATTGGTTTACATGATACTTAAGTAGATGTGGGTGTATTGTTAAGAAATTTTCTTGTGAGACGACAGGTGTTAAGAATGACTGCTTTTTGTATAAGTGAAAGTGTAGATAACGGCATTTGGAGTATTTTCAGATTTGAAATGAGCGACTTTGGGGTGACACCGGTTGTAGATATTACAATGGGGATGATGTTAACAGTGTGTACTTGCCATTGTCGTTTAATTTCAGTAGCGAGCTCAATGTATTTTGACATTTTTTCAGTGTATGTGTTAAGAAGATTGTGTGTGTTACATACTGCTATATCAATTACTAATACTGTGTTTTTAGTTTTGTCAAATATTGTTATGTCCGGCCTGTTAAAATGTATAGTTTTATCTGTAATGATTGTTCTATCCCAGTAAATTTTAATAGAGTCATTTTCGAGGATTGTGTTAGGCTTATATTTGTAGTAGGCGATTTTTTTGGAAACAAAGGAATGTTTGTGAGCCAGATTTTGATGTATGATCGCTGCCACCTGATCGTGTCTATGTTTGTAGTCCGTTTGTACTATGGATTTGCAAGCACCGGTGATATGTTGGATAGTTTCCGAGCTACTATGACATCTTCTGCACAAATCAGTTGGCAAGTTAGGAATGCGGATGATATGTTTTTGATAATTGCGGGTATCTATGACTTGATCCTGAATGGCGATCATGAAAGCTTCAGTCTCCGGGAACAGTTCGCCACGCTTCAGCCATTCGTTTGATGCATCTCTATCCACGTGTTGTTGACCAAGGTCGGCATGATGTCTCCCATGTAGAGATTTCTGTGACCACGAATTCAGTTTCTGTTGTTTATTGTATAATTTGGGCTGAAAGTTTTTATTACTTAAATTTAGTGGGGTTAGTTTAGTGTCTATTTCTGTAACGTATTTATGTAATTGTGAATGTTCTGACATGATTTGAAAGTATGTTCTTAGTTTTACTATTAGATTATTGTGCAAATTCTGAATGTCAATTAAACCACGCCCTCCATCGCAGCGTGGCAATGTAAGGCGTTGTATGCATGTCCTGGGATGGTGTTTTCTGTGTGCTGTCATGTGTGTGTTGATTATACGTTGTAATTTTAATAAATCTGTTTGGGACCAATTTATAATCCCAAAAGAGTAGGTAAGAACTGGTATCGCGTAGGAGTTTATAGCTTTAACAGTGTTGCGTGAATGAAGTTGTGTTCGTAATATTTGGTTAAGTCTTACTTTAAATTTTTTTATTAAATCTAATTTCGCCCGTTTTTGATGAATTTGCCTTGACTGATGGAAACCTAAATATTTATATGTACTGTATTCGTCCATGGGTTCAATTTGCTCACCGCTATCAAGTAAATATGTATTATATTGTGATTTTCCTTTAATAACTGAATGTATTTTGCACTTGTCCACCCCAAACTGCATTTTAATATCTGTAGAGAATGCCTGTGTAATGTCTGCAAGTTTTTTAAGTTCCTGGCTATTTGTGGCGTATATTTTGATATCGTCCATATATAGTAAATGTGAAAGAGTGAAGTATGAACCATTATGTTTTAATTTAAAACCTAAATTAGTGTTATTTAGTAATTCTGACAATGGATTAAGGGCAATGCAAAACCACAGTGGACTGAGGGCATCTCCCTGGAAGATACCTCTTTGAATTTTAATCGATTCTGTAGTTAATGATACATTTTGATATTGTAATTTAAGCTTTGTTTGCCAATGAAGCATGGCTGTACCTAGAAATGATTGAAGCATAGGATGAATTTTATAGTGTTCTAGAATTTGAAGTAACCAACTGTGAGGAATAGAATCAAACGCCTTCTTGTAATCAATGTACATAGTGTGAATGTTTCTATTTTTGGTATGTGCCTGTTTCATTACGATTGCGTCTATAGTTAACTGTTCCTTACAACCCTGTCTATTTTTTCTACAACCCTTTTGTTGTTCCGCGAGTATGTGATGAGTATCAAGATGGTGGTAAATTAGGTGACTAATACATCCTGTTATTATTTTATATATAGTCTGTAAACACGTTATTGGTCGATAATTTGCAGGGTTTTGGGGGTCTCCACCTTTTGGTATCATGTATGTTACTCCATGTAGAATAAATTCAGGTAAAATGTCTGGTGAATGTATAAATTTGTTTATGTGGGCGTGAATAAATGGTTGTGTGCATGTGAGTTTCTTGTACCAGTAGTTGTGGATGTTGTCAGTGCCAGGGGCTTTCCAGTTGTGGGTGTGATTGATAACTTGAAGGAAAGTTTCTATGGGGAGGCCATCAAACTCCATTGACGTGATGTGAGTTGCATCAGTAGTTCCTGCCAACCATGTGGCGCCAGTGTTATGTTCTACTGGATTCTCCCATAATTCGGCCCAAAATTTATGAAATTCTTGCGATGATGGTGCGTCAAAAGTCTGAATAGTTTCAGAACGATTGTCGCTAAGGGTTCTATAGAAAAGCTTCTCATTATTTACAAAGGTAAAATTTTGTTGTTTACGTTTTGTACAATTGGTGTATCTTTTTAATCTACATGAGGCTACATTTAACTTTTGCTTTAAAGTGTCAAGAAAATGTTGCGGTTCTGTGTTTGGTTCCTCGTGTTGGGAATGTGAACGGTATTTTAGTTTTATTTCGTTAACAGTTTTAATGATTTTATTGTTTCTATTTCCTGCTATGAATTGTGTTAATCTGCCTATTTCTAGTCTATATTTTTTTATTTTGCTTTCGATTCTTCTTTGCCAAGTGGGTTTCCTGTTTTTGCTGGTATTATCTCTATTTTGATTACTATAAAACTTTGTTCCATTACAAAGGGCTGCGGTATAAGCAGCCGAATAAATGATAGTGTGAAGTGAACAAAAATCTAACTCATGATTTAAAGTTTTCGGGATAACCGTTGTGTTAAGGTGACTTATAATTTGAGAGAGTTTTCGTGATGGCTTTTGCTTTGGTATGTATGGTCTTGTTTCTGGGTTAACATTCTTAAAGCGTTCTATTGCATTATTAAATTCAGTTTCAATTTTACTATATAAGTGACTATCGTGTGAAATATTTGGGATAGATGTATCGATGTGTGATTGAATTCCTGAATCTTGGCGTGTAAGTGTGTTTAAAGTGTCTATTACTTCTTCATTTAAACTAAAGTTAGTATTGTTAGTTATTGCCGGTTGTATGTTGCATGATAGGTTAGTATTTGATTCCGATAAATTTTGTTCAACCTCTTTTCTAAGTTCACAGATTTTATGTGCAAATAACTTATTTCTAAATATAATTCGTCTTTGATCTGCAATTCTTTGTTCTGAGATGTGTGACAAATGTGGTAGTTTTTCTATAAACATAGCATGCAACTTACTTCGGTAGGCTGTCAAATCGGATTCTAGTTCAGTAACGGTTAAGTAGCTTCTGATAATTTCTTCATTCATTTCGTCTGTCCACTTCATTCTTGTATTTTGTGTGGAATTTATGGATGTTTGTTGTGTGGATTCAGTTGTGTTGTGGGGTGTTCTATAATTACTGTTCTGTGTAGTTTGTATTTGTTTTGTAACTTCATTATAAATTTGATCTAGTGTTTCTTGTGGCAGTAGCTTATTTCGTAAAATCGCTCTTTTTTGATCACCTATTCTTTGTCGGGTGGCCTGCATGTTTGGGTATTTACTATGAAATTGTAGATGAAGAGATTCCAGGTAGTTATTCATTTGTGTAGTCTCACATTTAGTTATTATAAGGTATGTGCGCCATATGAATCGGTTCATATCTTCAGTCCATTTTTTTCGCGCACGTATTTGGCCAACAGTGGGTGCAGGGTCGATGGCTAATGCCTCCTGCACAACAGTTGTTGTCCTTGTAGAATGTAAGGAATAATCGGAAGAGGGGGAGGAAGTAGAGGAACGAAAGAGAGTATGAGTAGAGGATGGTGATGGGGCATTGGAAAACAGTGAATGCTCAGATGATGCAATGGATGATGGTGATGATGATCGGTCGGCTGTCGTCCATTGTTCGAGGGGAACCCGCCTGCTCAGTCCCCCGTCGCCAACGGTTCGCATGCTGTCACATCCAGCGTTGGCACCAGATGTGCCCCGACGACCCCCGGGCAGCGGCCGCAAATTATATCTTTTATTTGTACTATCCATATTTTTCTCCATAAAATGGGTGTGTCTAACTTAACGTCAACGTTTGGGATCGTTGGTTTAGGTAGGTGTGATAATTTTTAGGTGGAAAGATGTTTAGACCACAATATCCTGTTCCCAGTACCCGTAAGCCCCCCCACCACGACAAGGTGATCCCATGGGGGGGTTATTATTATTATTATTATATTTTCTACTCAAAATCTTTATCAATACACAATCTATGAATTAAAAACTGTTCATTACTTACCGATTCATGATGTAATACCGTTTTCCGATATTTTATACTCCACAACAATTCACAACACAATAATAAAAATTAATAACCCAATGAACTTCTCGTCGATGCGCGTGAAATCGTGATTCGTGACGGGGGCGTTCACTTTGTTCCACGATCTATGCAACATACCTTTGGGGGTACGAGCACAGGAAGTACGAGCAAGTGTGGTCATAAAAAAATAATATATTATTATGATACGGCAACACTAAAAAATTATAAAACTTCTGTATTACCAAATGAAAATGCCAATTCCTGATTTGGGGAGAAAGTAAGCAAAGAACAAGTATAAAATTTTCATTAAGAAATATAAACAAGTTCTAAGTGCAAATATTTATAAAAGAGATAAATAAAGATACATAGTTATTACATATCAATAAATTTGCTACTGCTAATAAACTTTATTTTTGCAAATGTTAGACTTAGTGGAATAGTAAGTGGAATTCGAAGTACGAAATTGGCAACCCAAAGCTTGACAAATGGCGGTTTTTGTTTTCATTTGTTGCGTGGTGTTTTCTAGCGTTGTTGGGTGTTTTTGAAAGGTTTTGGTTCTTGTTTTTGTGATAATTTGTAGTATTAACGTTGAGTTGAGTTCCGCTCCTCCGTTTACTAGCAAATATTACATTGTGCGGCATACCTAACCTAATCTGTGTGGTGATTCTTTCGTTTGAGATAGAGACTCCCAAAATGAAGGAAAATCAAAGGAAGTGTGTGAAGTGCGGACGTTCTCCTGCCAAGGACTCGCGTGTTAAGTTGTATCGTTTTCCCCGACCGGGAACAACTAACATGCTTCGGTATGTTAAACAAACTAAAACTTATTTTGTTAACTTGTATGAATATTGACATTTTGATCTGTTGAACTACATTGCTTAACTTTTTTTTCAGTTGTGAATTGTGGGCGAAATATTGTTTCCCCGATAAAAACCGCACCTCAGAATTCCTGAGAAAACTCTTCACAGAACACTATATGCTGTGTGATCAACATTTTAAACCATGCTCATTTAGGGATTATAATGCTAAAAAGCTGCTAAGATCAGCCGTACCAGAGGATGTTAAGGTAAATGTTCTGTTTTATGTTATAAGACGTGCAGATAGAGTATAGATCTGTAAATGGCGTCTAATAAGTATCCGCCACCATTTTCAGATCTATTCTTTATCTGCGCAGGTTATACTTACAATACGGCTACAACATACAAACAAGACGGCTGCTGCTATAATGTAAAGCTTCATATTACAGCACAATACTGATACATTCGGACTAAAGTCAAATGAAAGTGATATAATATTACATTACACATATGTTGTGGTGCCCAGCTATACTTTTATACTATGCTATACTATACATATAGCTTTATATTATGGCATCCTTAATTTCTTAGTGATTTACCTGAATTGTTTAAATAAGAATTTTTATTTATTTATTTACAGAGAGTTGTTCTGAATCCCGTAAGCAGGTTGTCTGACTCTGGAAATGTTGTTCTAAGCAATAAGGATGATGCTTCACCTGGTACATCAAGGTCCGTTCTTTGTGAACAAACAAATATTGTTTTAAATATTGCTTCACAAAGAAGGGTTGATCCAACACCTGGTCCTTCCTTTTCTAAAGAAGAAGTTGACACAAAGCCTGGTTCATCACATTTACCCCAAGAATTTGACCCTAATGAGACAATCTCAAAACAAAGATATTATATGACAAAATGTCGGAAATTTATGCAAAAAATATGCAAATTAAGAAATACAATTACCAAATTAAAGAATGACGAGGTGCTAAAAGCTTTAGACACAGCTAAATATGTACAGCTTCTATCAAAATATATTACTCCATCATTGGCACTGATTTTACAAGGAGAAATAAAAAATTTTCGGAGAAAAGAGAAAGGGCGACGTTGGACAAAGGAGCAAAAAATTACTGCCCTGAGAATATATAAAAGATCACCAACATGTTATAATCTTCTACGGAGATTAATAATACTGCCCTCACCATCATCTCTAAAAAAATTGCTGCAGCTTTTTGATTTAAAGGTGGGAATAAATAAAAAAATATTTGAAATGTTGAAAAAAGTTTCAAAAAATCTGAAACAAAAAGACAATGAATTTATTTTGTCATTTGATGAAATATCAATAAGGAAGCATTTATTATACAATAACAAAAATGATTTAATTGATGGCTACCAGGATCACGGATTACAGGGTAGATCATCTCAAGTAGCATGTTATGCTCTTGTTTTCATGTTGAGTGGTATCCGTAAACAAATTAAACAACCAGTTGCTTTTTATTTATCTGGGTCATCTGTTAGTGCAGACAGACTTTCGGTCTTGATCAAAGAGGTAAATAAATTAAATGCAACTTTTATTTTTATATTCTTAAATTTTCACTGTTTTCAGAGCTAATTATTATTTTATATTTTAAGGTTCTCTACCACTGCTTCGAAGTCAATATAAATGTTTCAGCAACAGTATGTGATATGGATGGAGTAAATAGAAAAGCTCTGGGGACACTAGGAGCTACTCCAGAAAATCCTCAAATTGAAATCTACAACCATAATGTTGTCACACTTTTTGATGCCCCTCATCTGTTGAAATGCTTCAGAAATTTATTTATGAAATACAACATCAAATCTAAAACCAATATCAGTTCTGATGGAAAAGTTGGTGAAGGTAAGAATCACTAATCGTAATTCTTCTAATAATATAATTTAGGTACTGCCGCAGTCTGTGGTTTACATGGAAAAGAAAGATGGAGCCAGATGGAGCAGGCTTTTACCCACATGTAAATAACGCAATGCAATATAATAAATGCTAAAGTTTGGATGTCATAAGTAATCAATATCAATATGCCACGGGCAGAAGCTAATTTTATAATCAGTGTTTGTCTACTCTAACATTATAAAAAGGAAAACTTTGTTTGTTTGTTTGATTGTAATGAATAGGCTCATAAACTACTGGGCCGATTTTGATGAAATTTGGCACAAACAATCTTTAGACCCTGAGAAAGAACATAGGCTACTTTTTATTGCAAAATATGTACCACGGGCAAAGCTGGGGTGGACCCCTAGTATATTATATTATGTACTAGCTTTCCACCCGCAGCTTCGCCCGCGCAGTCAAAGAAAAACCTGCACAGTTCCTGTTCCCGTGGGATTTCCGGGATAAAACCTATCCTGTTTCCAGGGGTAAAAAGTAGCCTATGTCCTTTCTCGGGTATTAAAATATCTCTATACCAAATTTCATGCAAATTGGTTCAGTAGTTAAGGCGTGATTGAGTAACAGACAGATTGATAGAGTTACTTTCGTATTATATTATTAGTATGGATGTGTGATGTGTGAAGTATGTTTGTGTGATTTATATACATTTTATGCAGTAACTAGCTATGCTTGTACCGTGACTTAGCTCGCTTTGATTTTGAAAAAATTATATATATTTCTGACTGCATGTAATGATTAAAATATAATTATTTTGGTACATAAATGCATACATACTTATAAGGCTCTTTTTTCTAATTCCAGGTATTGCGAAATGGACCCACATAAAAGAGTTCTATGACCTTGATTCACAAAATGACCATTTTGTTTTTGCCCCAAAACTTCGGACTGAACACTTAGCTCCTAACTCAAAACAAAAAATGAGAGTTAGTCTCGCAGCTCAGGTTTTAAGTCACTCTGTGGCAGCTGGCATGTACTGCAAAATTGCTAAAGGTAATAAAACTACAAATATGTCACATGTTCCCATGGAGTACAGAGAGAGAAGAGATGTTATTACTTCTCTAAAAAAATGCGGTGACAATGCGCGAGGTGGAAGTCAGAAATGCGAATTGGTGGAAATCAAAATATATTTTGATTTCTACCAATAGCTGGACACGAAAATAACAAATGAAATGACATTGACACAAAATGAAATTCCCCTTTCAGTACTCCATGCATGTTCCCTTTTTTTAATTTTAACTTGTCAAGTACCGGTTTTCAAAGTCAGTTGATTTTAAATGGTTAGGGTTTGTTCAATATGGTGTACCTACTGACCTCTCATATTTAAATTTTTTTTTATAGGTGAACTACCACAAGAAGCAATCATAACCGCTGATTTAATTGTTGATATGGACAATTTATTTGACTGTCTAAATAGTGACAGTCAGGATTTAAAAAATGGAAAAAAGTGTTGCACAAACATGAATGACCGAACGCCACATATTCAATTATTTAAAAAAATGAAATCATTTTTCCAAAACATGGAATTTGTAGGATGCCGCAGCAAGCCACCATCGCTATATGGTTGGATTTGGACAATAAATGGTGTAGAACAGATATGGCAAAATATCAAACAAAAATACCAAATAAGCAGTTTGTGCACAAGAAAGTTGCAACAAGACCCGCTAGAAAACTTATTTGGTATTATAAGGGGAAATTGTGGAGCAAATACCAACCCAACAACGGGGCAATTTATAGCAGCTTTGAAGACAGCTGTCTTGAGTCGCTTAGCAACTACAGGAGCCAAGGGAACTAACTGTGAGACAGACCATAACGAAGCAATCATTAATAATTTTAAAACTCTATTTACAAGATCTGTAACAACAGAAAAAGAAAATGAAGACGAAGGACCTGTTCCTTTTACAATAGAATTTAATATAAAAGAATTGGATGGTGAAGAAGAAATGATAGTGACAAATGATACACAAGCTTGTGCTTACGTTGCGGGATTCATTCTAAAAAAAATAGATACTAAGTGCAATGATTGCAAAGAATCATTATACACAAAAGAAAAAGGCCTAGAACACCTTTTTATAGAAATGAAGGAGTATGATACTAAAGATAGATTAAAATATGGTTCCAATATATTAATTAAGACCATAGAGTTGTGCTCAAAATATATAAAATCCTTTTTAGAGAAAAACTCACATTTAGAAAATATAAAAAGCCAGTGTACAGAAATTTTATTAAAAACCATAAGTTTTGATTTTATCAAATGTATGAACCATAGAAATACATTAATTAAAATTATAATAGAAAGCATTTTTTATATTTGCATGAAAAGATTTTGTAGTCTTAAAAATAGACAGTTCATTGTAGAGGCATCAGCAGCAGCGTTGAAGAAAAAAATTAAAATTCTTAAACATGTGTAAAATTATAAATAAAGGGGTTTGGGTATTTTTGTATGGGCCAGTGGCGTCGTTATGATCTTTCGCGGCAAGTGATGAAACTTGAATATTTTAAAAAGAGCAATATCTTGCGTGTATTTAAGCTTTTATAAACATCGTTTGGATTAGAATTCGTAAATAACGGACAAACCTAAGAAACTCAGAAAAATCTTATAATAAATAATCTAAATTCTAGGCAAATGAATAATACAAAACCAAATATCTCTGTTCCTAATACGTTACGAGATTTATGTTCATAATAACTTTTGCTCACAATATATTGCTCATTTAAAATATCCAAATTTTATCACGGGCCGCGAAAGTTCATCACGACGCCAACTTTACCCAAACCCCTTTATCATGTTGTATAACTTTTCCACTACTAAGCTCCAGATACACTGCCATCGAATCCGTGGTGGATGCGAAGCGGGATAGTGAGATTGAGATTCGGTAACGGCACGCAGTTCAGCCAATGTGGCAGGGTTCATACAATCTCAGGATACAAACTATCCCACTTCGCCTCCGACACGGATTCGATAGCAGTATGTCTTGAGCTTTAAGGAGGCCGGCCACGAACGATTTTTTGTCAGCGACAAAACTGCTTGGAATTTTTGAAGATTTTTGTGAATATTTTAGAAGAAAATCCTAAAAATATAAAAAATTGGTTCATTTCATTCAATTATTTTATCCTGTAGTAATAAGAATCACTGATGTGATGTGCTGTTGATAATGTTATTGGAATATAAACGGTACTTATTCTAGTTAATGTTAATGTTAATTTTTAAACTAATTATAATAATTATTAAACATTTCCTAGAACACTGCTGTTTTTTTAGCAAAACCTTTCCTTGAACTTGATATTCCATCAGCTTTGAAAAAATATGTACTTTAAATATGTATTTAAAAATTTGTGTGTAAGTACATATTTTTTCATACCTGATGGATCATAGAATAAAATTTTTATCAATCTTCAAGTCATGTGACTATTTAAAGTTTGAAAAGCCCGCCAGTAAATAGTTTAAGGGGGTACCAACTAGATGGCGGATCAATCTCAAATAATATAAGATTTAAAAAGTATACAACTTTAAACAGCTGGGAAGCAGATATTATTAGCAGACAAAATACAAATATAAATATTATTCATTTAAACATAAGATCTTTAAGAAAAAACTTCAATCAATTTGAAACATTGATAAGTAATTGCAGAAATAAGATTGATATCATTGTACTTACAGAAATAAACATAAAAAAAAATGAATTGGATTTATACTGCCTACAAGGATTTGACACTAGTATACACACAAGGGAAAATAAGAGAGGGGGAGGAATATTGATATATATAAAAAATACATTAAAATTCAACTCAAATCTGCTAAATTGTAACTACTCAGAGGCCATTCATTGTGAAATACTTCAAGACGGTGAGCTGCCCTTGCATATACTGTGTGTTTATAGACCACCAAAGACAAACAAACTGGGATTTCTGAAGGAAATACAATATACTTTATCCAGATTGCCTAAAAATGGCGAGTTGGTAATGATTGGAGACACAAATATTGACCTAATGGGGGGAACAAACAGTGTAGTGAATATGTATAACAACAACATGTGCGAAGTCGGCATGCAATGTGCAATCAGTGACGTAACACGCGAGGAGATATATTGTGGCTCAGTGACGAGCTCGTGCATCGATCATGTGTGGGTACGAACCAAAAGAAAGGCTTCTTCATATGTTTTAAATAGTAAAATATCAGATCATTATCTTATAGGCTTGTGTATAGATAGTGAAAAGAAAATAGATATGTGTAACAAAGGAAACAGTGTAAGTGTAATATGTGATAAAAAAGTGCTAGAATTTCTTGAAAATGTTGAGTGGACTGATCTATTGAACTGTAAGTGTCCGTTAATCTTATATGATAAATTGTATACTATATTTAATATGGCCTATGACCAAGCACATATGTTCATAAATCTCAATAAAAAGAGAAAACGTAAGCCTTGGATAACAAAAAAATTAAAAAATATGATTAATACTAGGGATAAATTGTTTAAATACTCAAAAAGTAGACCAATGGATTTGAATTTACGTTTACAATATAATAAGTATAGGAATAGAGTGAATAAGCATATTAATAAGGCAAAAAATAGTTACAGAAAAGAGGAAATTTTAAAGTGTAAAAAGGATCTCAAAAAAATTTGGTTTAAAATAAACTCATGGACAGGTCAAAATAAAAAAAGTATAGATGAAATTATTATAAAATATTTAGGTAAATCGGATACTACAGTAAACATTTGTGATAAATTTTCTCACACATTTACAAAAGAGATCTCAAATATTAAACACAACTGTGATTATAAATTCCTTGATCGATATACTTACATTAAAGATAGTTTAGTGTCACTAAGGTTTCAAAAAGCATCATCCAAGGATGTTGAAAAAATAATTAATAATTTAAGTTCTAATAAATCGCCTGGTATAGATAAAATAAGGGTAAAAGAGATAAAAATGTTAAAAAGTACACTGAGTCCAATTTTGGCATTGTTTATAAATTTATGTGTAGACAAAGGGCTGTATCCTGATATGTTAAAATCCGCTATAATCAGACCTATTTTCAAACAGGGAGCACATACAGATTACACAAATTATAGACCCATAGCAATATTGTCGGTTATAAATAAAATTGTAGAAAAATATATTGTCGGACAGATTAGTAGTTTTTTGGAAAAAATAATGTATTAACCGATAACCAATATGGATTTCGGCGGGGCCGAAGCACGGAGACGCTCCTGGCACGATTCACGGATGAAGTTAATGAGGCCCTAGACCAACGGAAGCAGGTGGTGATCGTTTTCATAGACTTCAAAAAAGCTTTTGACACTTTGGAGCACCACCAGCTGCTTCAGGCAATGGAAGAGTGTGGGGTCGCAGGGAGTGTTAGTAAATGGCTCCAGGCGTACCTTGGGAATAGAACACTTGTAACAATGGTTAGCGGGGAGGCCAGTAAGCCGGCAAAGGTTGAGTGTGGCGTGCCAACCGGCTCCGTCTTCGGACCCGTTGGATACATAATGCATGTGAACAGTATGTGCAATGTAGTACGTGATTGCAGTATATATATGTATGCGGATGATACTTGTCTACTCTATGCGCATAAAGATATGCACATATTAGAAGCTAAAATACAAAATGACTTTACAAATATAATAAAATGGGCGCACGATAATGGAATCATAATCAATATGAATAAAACAAAATGTATACATATTCGCTCACCTTATAGTAAGACTATGAATTCGCCAAAAATATTAGGTCATAATTATGAATGTCTACATATTGCAAAGAAATGTAATTGTAAAAATATTGAATTAGTGGAAGAATACAAATACTTGGGGTTAGTTATTGATAAATACTTTTCATGGAAATCTCATATTCTTAATCTTTCGGATAGGCTGAGGGCAGTTCTTGTTAAATTTCATCATCTTAGTTTTATTTTAGATAAGGCCACTATGTATATTGTGTACTATGCATTGACTGACTCACTGCTTTCTTATGGATTGGCTAGCTATGGGCGCACTTTTAAGACTTACCTTGATAAAATAAAAGCGCTTCAATTAAAATTTATTAAAATATTAGCACATGAAAAAGTAAAAATCCGCTGTAAAAAAAATAATGATTATAACTACAGTAGCACCTCTATAAGTCGAATATCAAGGGAGACGCCAAAAAATTCGAGTTATAGAGTTTTCAACTTATGGAGGATTTCGACTTAGGCGGATTTTGATTCGACATAAAGAGTTTGAGGTTTATTCTTATCAATTTTGAGTTACAGAGGTAAAATAAATTAAAATTCAACTTGCAGAGGTCACAAACATGTTTTTATTTATTATAAATCAACATTATTTCAAATCATTTTAAAATAAAAAATATGGCATTAAAAATGTCAGTATTTTTTTTGCTTTAGATAATTTGGTTGTTCTCTAGCATTTTATAATCTATAAAGAGCAGAAAATTCTTCTTTCTCAAAGATACTGGTTTGCTTTATAAAATTTCGTAAGGTATTCAATACGGTTCTTGCCTCTTTGATGGAAACCCATGGAGCGCATGTACTATTCACGTCTTCTATGTCATCTTAATCATTAGTATCGGTTTTCTGAGCAACTGAATCGATAATTTCGTCATACTTAACGCAAACACGTGTTTCGTGAGTCATAAATTAATTATCGTATACTCCTAAAATGTTTTCTAAGAAACAATAGTGTACTGGTTGTAAAATAAAACGTTGCTATGTTCGAGATACAGAGGTCAAATTTGATTTTTCGAGTTATAGAGTGAAAATATGTACCAAAATGGTTTGGAGGGACTCGGTGATTATTTCGACTAACAGAGGGACAAAATTTCAAGTAATAGAGGTTTTCGGGTTTGAAGGGAAGGGAACAAGACATTTTTTCGAGATTTGGAGGTTTTTGACTTATCGAGGTTCGACTTAACGAGGTGCTACTGTATTTGTTTGTAGAGTGCAAGATGCTGCCTGTTCATGAGAAGGTAAATATGTTAATAGCAATGGAACAATTTCATAATGATGAATTTAAAATCTGTATTAATAAAACAATGTCTTATAACTTAAGAACTAAAAATGTATTAGAAGTGCCACACTATTGTAACTACTATGGGCAGAGACATAGGAAGTACTTAGTGCCAAAACTGTTTAATAGAATCCCAATGAAAATTAAGGAAAGTGATAGGAAGGATGGAATTATTAGGAAGGAATTAAGAAGATTTTTTTTAAATGCATTTGAGAGTGAGTTGATGTGTTGATGATCTGTGGCCGTTGAAATGTAACATTGTTAGCTGTTAGAATATCAAAGTGTTAAATTAAATTGTAGTGTTTTATAAGTAAAATGGAAGTACATATTTTGTAAAATGGAGCTACATCTGCCAACAAACTGTTTTACAGTTTGGCAGAGTATTGTGATAATATGTATATGTGTCTTTGGTTCTGAAATAAATAAATAAATAAAAAAAAAAAAAAAAAAAAATCGTCTTCGTTTCTTTTTTTTTGTATGAAGTTGTCATTCTTCTCGCCGAAGGTGAGTAGTATATTCTTTGTTCGTGACTGCCACAGTCCACAGAGCAAGTAATCAAGTAATGGTGACTGCCACAGATAACTATAATATATTAGTCAGAGAGTGACTGCACGAGAGGCGCTCTTGGCCACATAATATATAGGTAAACCAGAATCTGATGGCAATTAGGGAAATCAAAATTTTGAGTGTGCAACCCTAGGGAAAATGGACTGAACGATCTTGATACTGCTTATTTTTTAGTTTGTTCTCAATATCATTAGTCACATTACATAAGTGGACAATACTGTACTTAATAATGAGATATCCACTTAATATTATGTAGGTACATACTTACATGTATAATATACATATTACTTTTATACAGGTAATACATATTATTATTTACACATACCTATATTTGTATGTTCATTATCATTATGCCATGTGAAAATATCGATGTTATATCGATAGAAAACTAGACTGCTTATAATTTTTTATAAAATAAAATAAAACTATGTTTATTTTCGTAAGTATTAACAGATACACACATTATAAAATTGACTTGTACAGCTTGGACTTGAAATTATTGGATTGGAAATCCCGTATTGGAAACTCCTGTAATAAGTTTTCATAAAATTATATTCCAATCAACAAACAATATTATAGTTACCTAAATATAATATTTTTAATTGAAAGTATCAAAGCGGGTAAGTCCAATTTACCAATAAAATCTTCTAAATTGAAAATTGTGATGTGTTTGACCCTTCTTCATCAAATATTTTTCTATACACATTATAAACAACACCTCTTGCTTGTGATCACAGCGGCTTTTTCGACATTTTCGAAGATTTTTTAGACAAAATCCTAAAAATTATTTATCAACTGCAAAAAAGACAAATAATTTGACAACCAATTTGATAGTTGTCAAATAATTTGCCACATGAAAATCTTTTAGGGCGTATTCAGAAAGAAAGCTTGAAACTTATAAGCGCTTATCGGCGCTTATAAGCGCTGGTAACCCGCGCAGGAAAATATATGAACATGCGCTTATAAGCGCTGATCGGCGCCGACAAGTTCCAACAAGTTTCAACAAACTTGTCGGCGCCGATCAGCGCTTATAAGCGCATGTTCATATATTTTCCTGCGCGGGTTACCAGCGCTTATAAGCGCCGATAAGCGCTTATAAGCGCTTATAAGTTTCAAGCTTTCTTTCTGAATACGCCCTTACTTCATAAATATAAATATGCCATCAGATTCTGGTAGACCTATAGTTCTGTGCACCGTATATATTATATTACTCTATGGTTCTGTGCTCGTGGCTATGTTTTTGAGACGTAGGCCGGCCACATACATCACTTTTCCTGATACGATTTCCTGATCCGTTTTCCGAATCCGGGCCTCCGAACGCAGTAAATTCATATAAAAGTAATGAAAGTCACACACATTCGATAACTTTTGTCCACGACACAATAGATTTTCTATTGTGTCTGTGATTAAACTATTTATCCGATAAATAAAAAATTAACATTATTTGTTGCAAATTAAATTCTCTACAGTGCGACACAAAAGAGATGAAAATAAATGAGGGCGCCACCGTCGCTCATATAGCAACACTGATACTGCGACGCAAGCGATCTTGATACTATAGAATAAAAATCCAAAAATCTATATAATATAATCTAAAATAAATACCGCGATTTAAACCGTTATAATTGTTTCATTGTAGCAATAGTGTAAATTTAAGACAAAAATACATTAGTATTTTAATTGACCTACCTAGGTCAAATTTTACTTAAATGTATTTGGAATTAGTTATTTTATAAAAATCGGTCAAGTGTTTAGACTGCAGAGACGCACATAGAATCAAACATACAAACAAACAAGCATACATGCAGCTCAAACACATTACCCTCTTTCTGGGTCCGTCGGGTAGAAAAAAACAAGGCGATTTGAAAACCACATATTTTTATTTTTTTTTGTAGATAAATTTTGTACATTAATATAATTCATCAAAATCTAAATATTCTACTCCTTCAAAGGACTGATCATCACTCTGTTTCGAAGTACTGGCAAGAGGGTACGCCGTACGGGGCATCTTCAGTATCTGTAAATATGATACAGTAAATATGATTTTTTTTCTTATGGTTTGATTGATTAATACCTGTATGAAAACAGTTATCACTATACTATGTAGTAAAATCTAAACTAGGTACTTTATTTGAGGCTGGTTGGATTGGATATAACTTCTTGACTCAAATTGTGCTGGTCGCACTATAAAAACTAGTTTTTGTTTACATACAAATAACCTCAAATTAAATTGCGAAAACGTAATAATCGCCATACATACATACATTAAACACTCGTCACTAATGGAATATTCTATTTTACGTAGTACTGAGCAAAAATAAATGGAATCTCACCGGTATATTCTGCTGTACGTTTGTAAACGTTTTCCAAATCAGTCAATAAATTTCCAGCTTGAAATTCGGACAAACACCGAATAAAAACTTTATACACCACATCACGGACACCGCTACGTTTAACCTTTTTCATGATGTCTCCTTTTTTATTTAAATTTCTTGTTCTAAATAACAATTTTATCTCAATAATTCTCCACTTCACGAAAAAAACAACAAATTTTTATTCAACTTGACAGCTACATTGCCAATTCAGGGTTGCCAGGTAATGAAAAACGAATTAGTTCCAAAATAATTAATTTCATCTCTTTTATGTCGTACTATACAACTTTGGTCCAGTAAGTTTTTGTTGTAGAACTTTAAATAAATAAGTGAGAATGTTCATTAACTATTAGAGTTATTTATATTTATCAAAAAAAAAACTTTTTTTTATCATTTTACGAAGAAATGATATCAGACCATTTTTGTAGATTGTATTTCGAGGAACAACATTTATAAACGAAATTCATGCTTTTTCCAAACGTGTGCCTATATAAGGCCGGCCACATACATCAGTTTTCCTGCAGCGTTCGTATCAGGAAAACTGATGTATGTGGCCGGCCTAAAGGCCCCAGTACACACACACATGTTGACCCATTGCCATTGTGTACACGGGGTAATAGGCATGACGATAGTATCCATAAATGATCGAATTAGTGTTTTTAAGGGAAAATGTATAATAAATAAATAAAAAATAGTGACTTAGAAAGATTAAAAACATTAAGATTAATGAGATTATCAATAAAATAAAACATCGAAATTCTGCAGTTGGCCATATTGACTGAAACACGCGTGACGTCACGTCTATGTAAACAACTTCGCGTCAGGTGTATTTTGTTGTTATGAATATATTGAGAATACGCATTTTTATTTATTTTCTATTTTTTCACGTATGCTTTATCGACTCAGAACAGAAATATAATTGTGGTTCGGGTTTCTCTGCGTCAAATTTATACAATCATTTCATATTATTTTCTCGCTTTAAACAATTACTAACACTTTTTTGGGTATTATTTTTATGTAGATTCAAATTGCAATACTGCACACCACTTATTAACTTTGAAATTAGATTCTATAACACTTAATAATTAAATATTTGTTTAATTTTGCTTCGCTATGCATACAGATAATTACGTATTTACGTAAGAGTGACGTCACGCCTACGCCATGACCCCTGTGAGCTGTTTTGGCACAGTTAATAAATATTTTTTGAAAAATGGCTTTTATCTTCGTTAAATTTAAGTATATTAGCGAAATATAGGGATATTCTTGTTTAATAAACGTATACACACATTATGGAAGAGGTTTTCAAAATCTTTCGTCATGCCTATTGTATATGATGGCGGGCAAGTGTCTTTCGTGGCGTGCAATCGGGGAGTTGTCGGTTTTTTGGGCACACTTCAAAGGATTCGTGGCGTCGCGTGGCCTGTGGTGTTCACACAATGGGCCATTGTTTAGTTCGTCACCGACCGCTGGGGTATCACTTTTTTGTTGCGTGCTAGAACTAGAATTTTATTTTTATATTAAAATATAGTATTTGATCGCCTAAAATGACAGTGTTGTGGAGCAATGAAGAAACTCAGGTTTATTGATTTTTATCAATCTGAGCCCAGGTCCATCGCAAGTGGCTTGACAGGCAGTAATGAGACATGGGCCATTGCCCATTGTGTGAACAGCAAGTGATCGTGGCCTACAGTTGTGCATTGGCCTCTCACAGGCCATTGTGTACTGGGGGCTTAAACATGTGAATGTATGCCATCCTTGTTCTTCTGTTGATATTTTGTGTAAGTAAGAGTAGTAAAGATATAGTTAACGACGTACAATAATTGTAAAAAATACGTCAGAGGGTATAATCGATCTCCAGGAGCAGCCTGCTCCTGCTCCGAGCAGGCGACATAGATGCGTTTGACAGTTGACACCGCAGAGTTTGCCACAGACGATAGGATTAGCTGTCATCTGTTGTTTTTGATATTGATTTTTAAATAAATGATTAATGAAGACTAGCAAAACAAAAAGTGTTGTACCGGTTATATCTTTAGTAATTCACATACGAAAACGCATCTAGGCTCAAGTGAATATACTTGCTTCAAATTTCAATCGCTAAGAAAAGATTTATAATTAAATCGTACTTTCATCACACACAACATGATTCCCGGAGAAATATTTGCAGAAGACATGATGAGTACCATCATACGATATGGCTTGTATATTGGAGCAGCTTTTCAACTTGTCTGCTTATTAGCAAGCGTTACCCTCACTGACGACCAGAGTGAACCGTATCCTTATGAAAAGGTAATTATTAATTCTATTTATTGCAATCATTCAAGTTTCAACAACTACAAAGAATCTAAGCTATTGAAGCTATAAGATTTAGTTATAAGTAATTTACTTAACCAATATCATTTACTAAATAGGTATAAAGGATATTCTCTCTTTATACGGTACCAAAAATCTTTAAAATATTAGTTTTACAATATTTTCATTAACTAGCTAACTAATTTCATTTCATTCATTAATAGGTTGGAAGTCCAACTTTTGTTTCCAAACTCAACAATATAAGTAGTACCTAGATAAATTCAAAATATATGCCATTATTATTTACCTGTACCTTAACATTATTTTTAGTATCTTGTTCAGAAATGTTAAATTATTTGATCATAGATAATGATTACAATATTTTCATAAAAATTTTGTTTTTCAGACATACACAGACAGCGACGAGTGCAGCTCTGAACAGTCATCCCCGGGGCACAGAGCCACTATATCTCGCACTAGACGCCATGATAAGAAGAAACGACGATAAATTTAATAAACATACTAAATGGTAGCAATTAATGTGTAATGGTTACATGTTTAGAATCAGATTACTGTTTCTTTCTAATGGCTGGTTCACACTTTGATTAGTGTGAGTGCAGGTGATTAGTGCGAGTGCAGGTGTGTAGTGCGAGTAGTGTCCAATTGACTGCGAGTGCAGGTGATTAGTGCGAGTGCAGGTGTGTAGTGCGAGTAGTGTCCAATTGACTGCGAGTGCAGGTGATTAGTGCGAGTGCAGGCACGCTGCGAGTGAGGGGGAAGGGAGGGCGCGCGGGACGTGGCTACTCGCAGTCCACTCGCAAAAAAATAGAACACGCTTCTATTCACTTTACTACACAGCCTACTAAACACTCGCACTAAACAGTCGCTGTCCACACGTAGTACTACTCATCACCTGCACTCGCACTAATCAAAGTGTGAACCAGCCATAAGCCATAGTATTATTATTAGTATTCAATTATTAACATTATTTTCTTTTATACACTACTTGAGGATATTGAGGAAGTTTTTTAGAAATTCCTTGACTATTTGGATTTTTTCCGAAAATATGAAGTCTTTTTTTTTAAGTGTAAACTTCTTTAGCGGCGTTGGGTATAAAATCTTAAACTCGCGTCAGGACACGTGGCCTGATCGAAAAAGTATAAGACGGATGGATATCAAACATGCTCAACGTTAATAATCAAGTTTTCACTTCTGCCGGCACTCCCGGAGTGCAACCCGTCTTTTTTTTAACTCTAGATAAGGAAGCGCTTGACCACAATCTCGCCTGATGGAAAGCTAAGATGCGGTCTAAGATGGTATGCGCTTCCCTATTAGGTACCAGTTCACTCAACGCTTGAAGACCCCCATATTGTATTTGTCGGGGAACACAGATTCAGGAAGCGCGTTCTAGTCCCTTGCGGTTTGAATGAAGAAAAGTCTCAAATAAAATGTTTGTAATCGTCTTAAATCTATAATATTAAAATACCATTATAATTAGTATCAAAACATTTTAATGTATGTTGATATTTAATTAATTTTATAGTTTATAGTAGGGATGTAACGATACATGATTTTGCCGATACGATACCGATACCGATATTTGTAGTAATGTATCGGCGATACCGATACCGATACCGATATCGATGGCTTGGTAGAAAAATAAATAGTGAATTATGCATAAAAAGTTACCAACATTTAACAGAGACAACTGTTAATCGTATTCTTTTAAATAAAAATGCCAAATCAAAAAACAACAAAACCATTTATTTTAGTATTATTATTTTACAAAGTCAGTTAAACTTTAAGTAATACACATTACAGTACCTGTACCAGTACACATAGTAATAAAAGTTTACTATTGGTAGAGTTTTTTTAGAAAACAAAGTGCGCACGCGCGGGGGGCCTCCCGCATCGTTCATTGGGCGCGGGTTTTTGAATTTTTTGATATCAAAAAAATTGGTTGTTTGTAAAGTAGGTTTACGATCGAGATGTTTACGTGATAACATAATGCAGTGGCAGCGCTCGAGATGAAACGGGAGATCGGTCCGTCTCTCTCTCTCGTTATACCTGCGATCGCGCTCGTGAGGTTTTGGTGTGACACAAGTTTATGAACATGTCACCCGACTAAAACGATTTTAAAAACGTTATCACGTTAAAAATTAAAAAAATTCAAAATTATTTCTTTCTTTCCTTTACATAAACAAATTTGTGATTGGAATACTCCTAGTAAGCAAATAAAATGCTTGTGTCAGGAGGTTCCGCTCTTCCTTAACACTATTACAGAAACAGAAATAAAACAACATGAATGAATACAATGCAAAAACATAAATGAAAAGAAAGAATTTAATAAAAAAATATCGGTATCGGTTGATTTATTATCGGCGATACCGATATATCGGCTTGCCGATTATATCGGCCGATATATCGGTATCGTTACATCCCTAGTTTATAGTAGTTTTATACATTCCTTCTCTTGCCTGTGTGTGTATTAGTAGATTTGTAAGCTTAATCTGTTTTATAATAAGCAATGTAATACTCAAGATGATTCAATACATGAATGGTAAGTAATCTCTCATGCCATAGAAAATAATTGTGGTTCTTGTAATGCATATGAGTTATTGGCATTATTAAATTTTGAATTAGGTATGTAGGGTATCTTTCTTAATACTCAGATGATAAAAGACTTAGCTACACTTAAGACTTATCCTATACCTATTGACTAATGTATTCATGGAGAAATTGACTTATTTGTGCGAAAATTATGTTTATATATATTTAACAGCAATGCTGTATTTAGAGAAAAATAGAAATACAGTTAATAGCAATATTGTGTTACTATTATCTTTTATATTTTACTTTATAAAGTTAAAAAATAAAAATAATAAATTATTATTATCTCTGGTAACTATGACCAGTAGATGCGACTGTATTGTAATATTATTTATATTTTGTATGAGACTACGAAATTTTTTATCATTTTTTACAATGTTTTTTACGCCATTATTTTGCAATTTCATTTATTGTGAGGCATAATAACTACTCAATAAAATGATTTCTTTTTAATCTGCATTTTTATTACCTTCAGTATTACAATAAAATTTCAAATACGATTTTCTTAAATTATTATTCAATCTGGTGAAAATGTAAGAGCATAAGAGAATAATCCACATTTTTGGAACATTACTCTGCTGTGCTCTGCCATCTATTGTCGAGCCAATTTAATAGGCAACATTTGACGTCTATCAATTTTATCTTCAAAGAGAGGTAACCTGCTTAAAAACATCGATTAAAGTGAATTAATCGATACGGATTTGAAACATTTGTTAATCGAATTTATTAATTTATGATGATTTTTATTCACAAGTAATCAATGCATTCGATTCTAGATGTCAGATTTCGATTTTTAGAGTAACGTCTCTGGTATTTAAAAATAAAAAAGGTTTATTGACACAAAATTGTAGTGACGTCCATGGAACTATAGTCATACTGGAACCCAAACTCCTAAGAAAAAATAAAAAACTGATAGAATGACCGCAAGTAACCCCTGTTTACCCCATAGGGTAGCCAGCGTGATTGTAAATTTTTCCCCTATTGACGTGCATTAAAAAATCGACTGTCAGTAATAATAGTCTATATGACATAAATCATTAATAAAATCCGCTAAAAAAATGAAATTTAAACGAGATTCATGCAGGTTTGCTTTTCCATTGAAATAACAAAGGTTTACAACTTTTAAAATGGACTGCTTATCGAACACGCTCATAATTTTTTTCCCATATTTTGAATTATGTTATGAAAATCGTTGCGCGGCAGCCCCAATTCTAGGTGTCAAATAATGTTTACTGCAAAATGGCGGATGTTTATGTTCATTTCGTGAGTTTGTTCTTGTATTTTGGAATTATTCTGAGCCAAAATTAATAGAAATGGTTGTAAATATATTGTGCGCGGTTGCAAAAGTGAATGGCATCCAGGATGTGATATTATATTTCATTCGTAAGTACAAAAAACCATGCATAAACTACGCTTCATGTAAAATTGTAGTTTAGTAATATTTCTACTTTAATTGTTGTTAAATCTGGAATAATAGATCGAAGTTGTGATTATAATGTTAATTTTGATTAGGTTTTTTCCATTTAACATCGTTATTTGCTTATTATTAAATGTTTCATGATTGTAATAAATATTAGACTAGGGTGTCCATACTTTATAAAATTGTGTACATATATTTCGGTATGGTATTTTATATGAGGAGAAGTCTTTCTCCACTTGAGTTAGTTCAATTGGCGTGAAAGTTAATGGTATAAAAACGTTGTTGACTACTTTTATATAATGATATATTGTAAAATCAAAAACTCAAAGTACATACATATATGGTACCTACTGAAATAGAAGCACAAGACAACAGCACAAATTTTGTGTTATCTGTATCTAAATGACATTTTTTTTTTATATTTTGCAAATAATCTTCTTTTCTCTTTACAGGTTTCCGTCCAATCTAGCGGAACGTAATACATGGCTAAATATAGTAGAATTAAAAATATCCTGTTTTGAAAAAGTGAAGATATGCAACATTCATTTTAAACCCGCACTTGGCCAGTGTGGTGGATGTGGCTGTAACCTCATAGGAGGCCATGTCCCAGCAGTGGGAACGTAATATATACGTTACGGGAAATAAAATGTATGGGAGGGTTTAAAGTTACATTTTTAGATATTTCTTGTTATATTTAAAAAAAGTTATTATTGTTATTTTACTCATTAGGTAAAGTATCATATCAGTATCATATCGATATCAGTTTAAAGTTTTTTGATACCTGCAATAGTTACGGAATAATCACCTGTGCACACTTAACGATTACACCCTGAATATATTTTGTTTTTTATTGTATGATAGGGAAGCGCTAGACCACGATCTCATATTTCAAGTACTCTTAAAACTATTTAAATACTTAAGGGTATGGAATGATAAAAATATTTTCAGTGAACCGATTTCGTTACTTTTTATTGTTATTATCTTATAATTTGCAAATTTGTAAAGGCAGTTGGCATTGTAATGATAAATAAATATTATAAAAACACATTGATATTTTACTTCATTAATTCCTCAAATGACTGGACGTAACGCCAAATTATACAGCAAAATGTTGTCATAATTTATAGCGGTCCTGTGTTCTGAAGATGCAAGACGGAAGACGCAAACATGAAAAAACGCTGAAAGGAACATTACAATTTTCCAATGTTAAATACTTGAACATCTATTTTTTATCTATTTGCAAAAATTCTACAGTAACTATATTAGAATAATAAATGCAATTACGTAATTTATTTCCGCCGTAAATCATCAACCATCAATCAATCAATAAATATAAAACTCTCCCGTTACTTAGTGACTGACAGACAACGCACAGCCTAAAATCACTGGACCTAAAGACATGAAATTTGGCACACTCTGTATATCTAGAGTATCCTAAAGGTGCACTTAGAAAGGCTATTCCGAAATCCCCACGGGATAAATGGGATTTTATGTTTTATGACTTCAACGAGGACGAAGTCGCGGGCAAAATCTAGTATTATAGTAAAATTTTAATACGAATAAAATTGATGTATCCGTTATTTTTTTCCTTAATATCCTGAATTTTTTACATTTATACTCACCCCACGGAAATATAGACATACTATATATATTATGACTCACCGTAACTAGAAAGAGACGGAGGGGAAACGATAAGATTCAAGGTCAAATTTTTTGACTTTACTTTTTCTTAGGGAGTGTGGGTTCCATACGTAGTATATATAGTTCCATGGTGACGTCAGTTCTTCAATTCAGAAATTGTTTATTATGTTTAGAATGGTTTATCAGTAAAATGAAATCTTAAAATAATTTGTATCGGTCATTATTATTATAAATATGTAGTCGTAATTGAAAAAAGTTAAGCAAATGTGCAGTTCTAACAAAACGAAATATCATGTTATTCTATGCCGTCGTTACTAGGTTACGTTCTTGAATTTTGTTGAACTGTCAAATGTTGCCTATTAAAATGGCTCTACTATAGTATCCAAAATAAATATCTCTTAATATTCATTAAGTCAAAGTATACCTACATTTTAGGGCTGATTTTTCAATCCTTGGTTAAAACTTATAAAGCACATATTACACGTAATATTAAACTGAAAAATACGGGCAATTAGATTACATTTTTGAAATTTTAATTTTAATTTATTCTCATTCTCGTTTAGCTCTTTGATTGATCAGGATTATTGAAATGAAATAAGTATAAATTATTTTCAAAAGCCTTTATTTTTCGGACTAGAAATTTTACAGCATTATTATTGTTATTGCTTTTTCTTACATCTAAAATCTAATAAAATCTCATAGAATTACTCAACATTTTGTACAAGGCACTTAAGTACAACATATAAGGCACTGTTTTTATTATATTAGTTAGTGTATATCAATTAGAAATAAAATATTAAAATTTTTGTATAAAACTGTTATAAAATTATTAATAGGTATATGTAATTATATTAATTATATAAAACAATATGGCACGTGCGTTTGGCATATACAATACAATATATTATCACTATTTTCTTTAAAATTATATTGTTACAATCCACTTGAACTTCACTTATAAATTTTCTGCTATAGTGTCCACATATAATACTTATATCAAGGTTTCATAGACTTTAACAAATATTAAAAACAATGGTCACGTGTTTTAAATTTAAGATTTATTGAGCGTGAACTACACAAGTTAGATTGAAATTTAAACGGGCAAATAAACTTTATTCAATTAAAATTATTATGCATAAAATACACAAGTCGTTGAAAGACTTTATAAATAGCAAATACATTATTTATATTTACGACCAATTACAGTTTTATAATTTCCTAACTGTAGCCAATTTAAGTACGAAACCTTATGTAAAATTCATTAAAGAATAATTTCTTAAATAACATTAAAAACAAATCGGTATATGGTAACTAAAGAAATTTATATATTAGGCAAGTATACATTTTTAGCTCATATCCTTCTTATATCAAGAAAAAGGAAACCCTGTTTCATATATTTTTGGTTTCGTTCCTAATATTATAAAATATCATCTCATTACTAACGCACTATTATAACAATCGTAAATCAAAATCATCATTTCAATATAATTTGCTACATCTTCTTTACATATATCATCAATCATGAATATAAATAGATATTGAACATCATCCGTCTTGTTACAAAAACATAAATAAACCTAGTTTAAACCCAGACTATAGAGCCATGGTTTAACTTTAGTACAGAGGTTTAAACTTATTCTTATCTATGGTTTAACGCTAAAACATGTTTTGTAATATCACTTTTACTTGGACCGTGGCTAATAATGGCTTTAATACGATTTTGACCCGGTTTGTAGTTAGTCCATGTTTTGTAACAAGACGGTAACTATACTTAGTTAGGTTAAATTATAAAAATTAAAAAACTTAAATAATATTAGTAAACATAAAATAAATTCCATATATATCTTTGTATATAAATATGTTATAAATATATGTATTAATTCATCATAATACTTTTGAATAACAATAATAAATATAACAAATTACAAAAACAGCACCGAGGCGAGTTTATGCGAATACTGAATGCTTTGTACCTGATAAATGCATTTTTTTCCAAAAAAGCAAAAAAAATTAGAATGTCGTCAAACTATGCGGCTGGATTGCGAACAACAAATCGTTGTTAGACAAAAACTGTTTATACGCGTCGGCCTTTTTAAAACATATCGTCACGCAACACGATTTATTTCCGCGCGACGACTTTTTAGTATCCGATTTACAGCACGTTTTATCTGTATCGCATGAACAGGTTAAGTTTTTTAAACTGTCCGCTACACTTGCAGGCGTGTGGTCGTCACACTCGTGCGTATAAACTCCGAATTCTTCTAAATTCGTATTATTATGCCGTTTGTGATAATCTAAGAACGTATTATGATTCGTATCGGTCGCTTTACCGCATCCGACCGCGCACTTCATTTCCGCGTGATCGCATTTACAATCGACGCACGAACATTTATCGTCGCAACGATCTTTTTTATCGCAAGTCGTGCAATCGTTGTTCGGATCGCATTTACATTCGACGCAAGAGCAAATGCCCGCATCTGCCGCTAATTGTTCTAACGCGTTTCGTTTTGGTTTTCCGAATATGTTTTCCGTTCTTACTACGTACATGTCAGAAGGAGGTTCGTTATCGAATAGCAAAGTGTCTTCTAGCGCAAAATCTGTATTGAATAAAACTGAATTGGATGGATTTATTTCAATATTGTGTTGGACTTTCGATGGCGGCGGTGTGTTTAATGTTCTATCATCATTAAGAGGTTCGGGGTCTTTAAGGAAATCTATTTCAGTACTGAGTTTTGGTTCTAGATTGATCACGAGTTCGCTGTCATTAAACACTTTATCGCTAACATCTAGTATGTTCGGCGTGTCTAAATCGAAAGAGCTTTGAGATATTAAATTAGCTGTTGGCGCTTCTGAATTAAGATCTATGTAACTTTGCATGTGTGTAGGAACGAATGTCGCTAGAGTGAATATGTTTTCTGGTGTTTTTTCTTTAATGCTAACTGGAGTTTCTTGTATTGAAGCCGCTAACGCTGTGACGTCAATCCAAGGCGCTTGTAACTCTACTTCATTTGCAAGTGCTAATTGCATTGCTTTCGGTTTAATTTCCAACTTATCACTTAAAGGTATTTCAGGGACCCAATTATTCTTCTTGGCTTTATCATCGAAGGGGAGTAGATCGATGTTTGTTAGGTCGTAATTAATGTTAGTGTCGTTAAATTTGTTAGTGGCGTTGTCGAAGAGTAGTTCGGTAATGTCTACGTTATTGTTAGAGAGATTGGTCATGTCTTCCAAGCTGCTGTCCGTGGAATTAGATTCTGTGGTGATTCTGCCGAAGGATTCCAGCAGACTGTCCCAGTTCATTGCTCGTGGTGGTTTCGTGAGCTCGTTTTCTGTTACCTCAACTGTTGGCGCTTCTGTGTCGATCTGGAAGGAATAGACGTGGGAGTCAGTTAAAATTTAAATATTATTGAAGTAAAACTTCTTTATTGGGGTTGGAAAAAAATTTAGTGTAACATTTTTTCGTTACGCGTGACATTTTTCCGTTACGCGTCATCTTTTTCTTATCCCTACCACGCGTGATTCGACGTATTTCTATAAAGTTGCATATAGAAAATTATTTTTTCAAAAATAAGGTCATAAAGAAGTTTCACTTCTTACGTGTGTACACGTACATGCACACATTTTTTTTTGTTATAATGTATTTTACCGTACAATGTAATCGCATGAAATTGGCAAAATAGCGGTAATCAAGTAAAATTGACATTCTCTGAAAATAATAGGTTATCTACGTCACACATACCTAATTTAAGACTGTGTAAAAGTTTATGTGAGTGAGGGTTAAAAATAGACACTATAATATTATGACAAATGTAAATTGAGTTGAATTGAATTTTTGATGGTACAAATTTCCAAATATTTTCAGAACTTACAAATAGTTTCTTAAATTCTGCACCGCACGGCCAATGACATATTTTATACGACAAATAACAAACTATTTTTTCATAACTACCCACCTGTTTCTGTAAAAGCGGCTTGAAAGTAGGCGTGGTTGGTTTCACAGTATGCGTTCGTCCATGTGCCTTCAAATGATGCGATGCCGTGAAAGACTTGCCGCATCCTTCTGTTCGACATCTGTTAATATTTTAAATAATAAATAAATATAATTGTTAAGTTCTCTAAAAGGTTAGGGAACGGTGTCAAGCTAAATTAACGATTATATTATGACAATTAATTAATGCATATTGCAGAAATTATAAAATCAAAACGTTACAGTATCATACATAATCACAACGATAATTTAAACTTTAGTTTGTTTATTGGTTTTACCCTACAAATGTTCACAAATTTTGGTAATTTTTTCCGTGCCATAGTCAACCTATTGATGTTATAAAATAAAAAGTGTACCAAATAATAAATACACTGCATGTATATGTATATGTTTCTTTGTAAGTATTGTACATAATATATTAAAATATTTACACGTACTTATAAGGCCGCTCCTGTGTGTGTGTTCGTATGTGTTTCTTCAAATCGCTGAGGGTCGTAAAGAATTTCGTGCATTTGTCCGCCTTGCAATTAAATGTGTCTCCGCTGTGCAGTCTTTGGTGTGCCCTTAACCTGGAATTATTTAGCTTGCTTTAGCCCGCGGTTTCGCTCATAATTGGCTTATGTGCTACTATAGACTATACTCTATAGAGTATGGCAAATTAGAAGTCATAGTATTATAGTAGACTGGAAGCTGAAAGGACAATCGACTGGAATCTAGTTCCAGTCGCTTGTTATAAAAAAAAGACGTGTGGCACTCGGGGACTGCCGCGGTAAAGCTATTGCATGCTATGCCTTCAAGCCACACCTCCGTGTGGAGTGGGGAGCGTGAGGTTTTTTCGATACGGAATTTCTGGATTCGGTCCCCGCGCTCAAGGCCCGCGAGAGAAGCTATGCAATAGCTTAACTATTGCTAATCCAGATTATTATCAAATTTAATTGATAGCCTACTTGACGCTTTTTAATATTTTCATTATTTCTCCTATTAACTGAAGGATAAGCTTAGAAGTAAGAATATATCCAGAAACGTCTGGACGTTGTAGAACTGGTTCTATTGTTACAAGTGTTTATGGGCGGTGATGTTCACTTAACATCAGGTGGCCCATCTGCCCCTTTGCTTGCTCTGACATAAAAAAAACGTTGAAACTGTAATAGTAAGAAGTAAGACAGTAGTAAGTATGTACATATATAAATTTGTGAGTCATAAATATCATGTATAATAAAAAAGTATTTTGTCTGTAATACAAGTAGTAAAGGGATTCGTTGTATAACATGAAATTACTATTTCCTTGGTTGCGTTATATTCCCTAGGCGTATTATGTGTTTATATAACTCCTTAGTATTCTGAAGCGGTCTCATATATTTGCATTTAGTGCAACTCAAATACCTTAGAGACCATCGCTGTGTGTGATTAGATCTATAATAGCAACTGGAAAATGCATGCCATCGTAATTAGAGAGTGAAAATTTCCTTTGTTATTTAGTATCCTTTTATTAGCTTCATTATGAATTATAATGTACATATATTAAGCTAAGTTTTGATCGCCATTTTCATTAAACTTAAAATGCTTAACGAAATGTATATTTAGGACAGTATATCTAGTTTAGTAGTGCTCTTTTATCCAGAGCCGACCGCCTCCTTGGTTCAGTGGTTGACGCGTGTGCGTAGAACCGAGGGGTCCTGGGTTCGATTCCCGGTGGAGACGAAGAAAAAAAAATGTCTCGGTCTGGCAGGACACAGAAGGCTGATCACCTACTTGGCCCTAAATAAAATCGATCAGTGAAACAGATGTATAATGCATCTGCCCTTTACCCCACTAGGGAACATTGGACTTCACTTTACTATTATCCAGAGCAGGATAATAGTTGGAACTTTTAATAGTGTATCATGTTTTCGTATGATATGCAAAAGACTAATTTAAGTGAGTTTTCTTTTTTGCAAGATAAGACAGATTTACTTATATGTTTAGCCAGAAAATCAATTTACTTAATCGATATTAATTTTTCATTTTCATACTCTATCAAAAATACATGTAAAGCTACGAGTTTAAGCTAGTTTCAAAATTGTACGACCTGTCTTTTATAAAAGAGTATCATAATACATCTGGCATATTTGTCACTTAAATAGAAACTCCGATAAATATCAATACAGGACCAGTGCCAAATACCTTCTAAAATTTGATCATTACATTGGCACTATGCGTCTACCGTTGAATATTCTTATCGACAATTTGTCAGATGTCAATCAAAGTACAGAGTACTGCTCAACATCAAACAGGTGTATTTATTTAAATGAAGACACAAGACATAGAAGTTTATTGCGTCATTGAGTTGGTCTAGATTTGGATAGGTAGATAGGCAGTGGCGTAGCGTTTACATGGGCCCCACAAACATTTGTTGGGGGGCCCCTAAGTTTTTTTATGCACTATCCCTATATGCCCAAATAAATAATTAAGTTATGAAATTGAGTCCCCATTAGACTGGGGCCTCGTAAAATTGACATGGCATATACGATACAATACAATAAGAACTAAAATAATATTATATTATTTTTCTAAAACTTCGAGTTATGAATTTGCCTGTCTTTATGTCTGCCACTTTCGCATAACTATCGACGTAGGTGTATGTCGAAACTATGAAGCTACTAATATAGGTACATAATATATTATCTACTACCTATAGGTACCAAAAATGTCACTTAAAATTAATTTATTATTTTCACATCTTAATTATTAATTAACTGTTATTCAGAAAACACTGATTATATCAATATCGCCGCTAACCATTAATTTTAAAACGCACAACAATATTTCACACCCTGCCTGACAGCTAAACCTTTAGAAAATAAATTACATAATCAATGGAACTAAAAATAGATTAAGGGAAAAATGTATACGACGACCGCTTATTTATTATGTAGCAAAACTGTGGTTTAGAAATAGTTAAATTATTGCTTTCCAAATTGGAGTTTTATGTCCATGCGGTAAGGATTAAATTCGATACTCAATTAAACATTCTCGTAAGCTCATAGATATTGGCAGGTATCCAGAGAGTCATAAATCGAAATTACAGGCATGTTGTTTAGAAACTCATGTATTTTAAACGAAAACAATTCACTCTTTGTGCGTTTCGCAATTATATGAATGATTAAAGCGGCCAAGTGCAAGGTTGCTGATAAAATAGATCTTTTTACTACATTATGTCACAGTATTATTTGCTATCGATTTTTTTTATGTTGATTAAAGAATGATATGGAAATTCGTTTGAATGTGAAAGTTTCACGATTAAACCGTTGTACATATTTGGATGAATTTTGATAGATAAACAGTTCAGTATATACAGAATACATATTTATACACGCGAAACTAAAACTTGAATAAACAGGGGATCAATACAAATTGTTATGCGAGTTGAAATAATAATCATTTCATGAAAACGCCTACAAACTATTTTCTATTGTAATGAAGTTTTTGAGTAATAAACAAATGATTATTTACAGGCATATTAAAACTATCCTCAAATCCTTGTGTTCTTAGCAAATACGAACATATTAACAAAGACACTTATAATTAGTATTAATATAATACCAATGCTCTTGTGTGACACAATTTTTACAATAATTTGGAGTTTGGACCTATGCCCTATATTATTGCCACTGCTGGACATCTCATAATTTCTCAATTACGTGTCCTACATTGTAGTATGTCCACACTACCATATTAAATGCGAAATAAACATACATACACATTTTTTAACAATAATTAGAAAAATATTACTTCTTATTAATTTTTTGTTCCTTTCAGTTATATTTTCCTTAATTCAGTAGGTGATTCAATATTGATTACTTATAAGTCTACAAAGTCTGCTTTCTCTTTTAGCTAATTATGAGTAACATTCTATAACTATTGAGCTATCTGTGATTCAACATAGCACTGCAAACAAAAAAAAAGACGTGCGTCACTCGGGGACTGCCGCGGTAAAGCTATTGCATGCTATGCCTTCAAGCCACACCTCCGCACCCGTCGGAGTGGGGAGCGTGAGGTTTTTCGTTACTAAATTTCTGGATTCGGTGCCCGCGCTCAAGGCCCGCGATAGAAGCTATGCAATAGCTTAAAACTTCTTCATGTAATTAAATATAATATATTATACTTTTCCACAAATATACATACATTATACAGCAGGAAATACCAAAATTTTATGGCTCAAACCTACACTCGGAACTAATAATTTACTTTTTAAAAACATAGTACATTATTGTGCGTGGTGTTTATTTTGAATTGGTGCTATTTTATGATATGTTTATCAGAAAAATACTTTCTATATTCTTTAGAAAAGTTGAAATATCTATGACTACGGATTATGAATACATTAGAGTGGTCTGGTCTATTATTAGGTCAGTTCAATTATTACTATTATGCAAACAAATAAATATAAGACCTTTACTCTATCAAGTCTTATAAAGTCTCCATACCTGTATAGTGTATTAAATGCCTTATTACAGTTCCCCATGTCACATGCAAACGGTTTATCTTTGGTGTGCGCCCGCACGTGTATCTTTAAACTGTATGACGTGAGAAATGCCTTGTTACACTGAGCCATTGGACATATAAACCTGTATTCACCTGTAAAACATTAAATAGTTATTAATAATAATAAAAAAAGATGTGTGGCACTTGGGGACTGCTGCGGTAAAGCTATTGCATGCTATGCCTTCAAGCCACACCTCCGCGCCTGTCAGAGTGGGGAGCGTGAGGTTTTTTCGTTACGGAATTTCTGGATTCGGTCCCCGCGCTCATGGCCCGCGATAGAAGCTATGCAATAGCTTAAAAATAACGAAAAAATAACAAATGAAGTGAGCATCTGTGCTTGTTTAAAGACTACATTAAAATAATATTTAAATTCTAAGCAAATAACTAAATGAAAATCCGTAGCGTAATTTCAGTATTATAACGCTTGATAAATAAATTTAATTCTTTGTTAATATAATTTTAAAATATATGGTAGGAGTTTTAAAGAATATTTATACTTACAAAAGGTAATCCAAGGTAATCAAAGATTAATAAAAAAAAAATTACTAGCTATGTATTTGAAAATACATATTAAGACAGTGATTGATATTTAATCAAAATTTTTAAGCATGTGTTTCTAGTTCTTGTGTCTAATATCACATCAAATTATTATAACTTATAGTATTATAAATGATAAATTATTATATTATACAGCTCAAGAGTTTGTTTGTTTGTTTGAACACGTTAATCTCAGGAACTACTGGTCCGATTTGAAAAATTCTTTTGGTGTTAGATAGCCCATTCATCGAGGAAGGCTATAGGCCATATATCACCACGCTAAGACCAACAGGAGCTGAGCTACGGAGGTGAAACCGCGGAGTGCAGTTAGTTATAAATAATTACCTTTATGTGTCTTCATATGCGTTCTCAAGTTACCAACAGTACTGTATGTCCGCTCACAGCCCTCATATTCACACTTATATCTCGCACTATTATCCTCCGGCTTTCGTTTGTTTTTATCCATAGTTGTCTTTGGTATTTCAATGCTTGGGCTTGATTGCTCATGTTGTCTACAAGTGGAGAGTGGAATTTATTATATGTACTCTATTTAATTTATATAAAGGCTATAGTAATTGTGAAGATTTAATTTGGATAGAAAGGATTTAGGTAAAGTGATTTCTACTTTGCATTTTTTAATTAATATTATTTGCCAAACAAATTGCAAGTCATTTTGGCACAGCATATAGGAAGGAGTTCTAATTGTTAAACTGTGAATGTAAATCTCTATTCCCCTCATTATTATATTTAAATTGAATAATTATCCTGCACTAAATTATAGTAATGCAGTGGCTAGCAATGTTTTATTAAAGTTTAAAACAATTATATTTACATCATGAGATAACAGAAAAGCAAAGGATATTGTGTTAGGAAGTTGTGGTTTTGTTTTAGTCTCTTATGAAGTGAAAAAACTATATAGTTTGTGACTGCAATGATTCAAGTTTATGTGTGAAAATATATTGCATTTGAAATGTTTTTTTGTTATATTTGGATTTAAAGCAAGAATGTTCCAAACCTCTTTTAATCAAACAGCTCTTATTATGACAATGTTCTTAGCAGCAACAATGTATTGGTTAGTAAGCCAAAACCAAGGCCATTATTGTGTTCCAATGCTTTACCAAGGAATATATACGCATTTTACCTTCCAAACATTAGTTTTATAACATTAGAATATACTTAAACCCATAAGACGACACAAAATCAGTATATTCACATCACATCGTGATGGTAATGTACCAAAATAGAATGCCCAAAAAAGTCATTGTGGGATAAAGATCGCTTATGCTGAATTCGAACAGTGCGAAAGAGATAAAAAACCATATTGACAAACAGCTGATTCAAACTTCTAGCAAAATAATACACCGCCACTCTATAGAATTATCCCGAAATCGTGTAAAGAAATGAACGTTTAAAAACGGAATTCACATATAATGTGTTTGAAAGATTCATTACACTATCACTTACATTTTTGTTGCGGTTAATTTATCTTTTACACTGTCCTTGGGAATTATTTTGTTTTCCAATGTCACGGTAGTTCCCGCCGTTTCGTTAAGACAACGCGCCGAATGTGTTTCGAAAACTTTTTCAAGTATATTTGTGTTTAGGTCACTTGAGACTTGTTGGTTCAAGTTATTTGTTATTTTATTGACATAGTTATTATTTTCTAGATTTGAAGAGCCGCTGTCACCGAGCCATGCGGCCATGTTTGTTCATAAATAAATAATTTGACACTTGACACTTCTCTGGGTAGGGATGTTCCAAATAATATGTTTCAAATTATCGATTTTTACAGAACTTTTTATGTACTTAATATATAAGTAATTTATATATGTAATTCAATTATATTTTGAAATGTACATATGTGCTTAATTACTTGAAGTCCTTACGCTTAATTAAAATAATATTCACAAGATCCCGATTGTTGAATAAATTGAATAAATTTTCAATAAGATCAGCTTATAATTTTAAAATTCGAAAAAATAACATTATCGAACACATAGATTTAGTGACATTTATTTCAAAGAAATTTAAATTCACATTCAAGTTCAACATTCAACGAATAGATGTCGCTTATTTAAATTGTATTAGCAAAGAGAGAGCTTACAACTTTAAAGCAAAGTAGGTGCTTGCGCCCGCAGTGTATACTCCCGACCGAATTCCCGTTATAATGATTAATGAAAATCACTTGTTGTCTACACGGGCAGTGCGCCGACCGCACGCCCTTCTATAACCGCGAATGTTTGATTTTTATATTCGGACATTTTTTTTGCAACGAACAGTGCAAGGAACTTATACTGTTTAAATTATTAGTGTAAATAAAATATTAATTATGTGTTTAAGAAGTTCTTTATTTTATATCTTTGTGGTAAGTTTAGAAAACATTTGCGTGTATTTATGGTGTTTATTATATTTTACTTCATTTTTTATTAAAGTAAATAGTAGTTACTAAAATATTATAAAGAAAAGTGCAAAACTTTTATTTTTAAATTTCAATTAATATGACTTTATTATTCCATCTAAATCCTTTTGATTATTAATTAATAATTATTTAGGCATACTAACTATATTTGAATTATTATTTTTATATTTTAGTAACAAAATATATAACTAATTTATTTGAAAAATATTAAGTATTTTATTTTTATTTAACTAAGTACTTTCACTAAAAAAAACAGTTATTTTTTTAATTTAATTTACATAGTGTGTGAACAAACACGGACAAAAAATAATTGATATCATGGACTTGATAATAATAATTATTATAATATATGAGTGCCATATATTTATAATCTCAAATAGCTCGAAATCTTACGAGATTCACGCTCGACTGACTCATTGGTTATGCATTTAGAACGAACGGTTCAGGAAGATATGAAAAAAGGTCTAAGCTGTGGGTGAAGATATCATTCGTGTACTGTTATCCGCAAGTTTGCTGTCTAAACGCATTAACGTGTCATTAGTCGAAGTCGAAGGTTGCTGACCGATGATGTTTCTTCCTACAATTTAACTTGCGAACATAAAGACTCGTAAAACAACTTACACATTACTCCTGTAGAGCCGTATAATTAAGCGGCAAAATGCAGCAAGAACATTGGAACTAAATCCTTCTTTGGAACTTTAAAATAAATAATTTCCTCTGATGACTACTATTTGCAGTGCAAAATGATTAAAAAGTAATCAGATTATACGTATTTTTTTGTATAATAAAATTGCAGTCAACTTCTAGTCTTCAGTCTAATATCTTAATATTTATAGTTCTAAAGGATAGTATAAAAGTGCTATTGTGAAATTAAGAATGTAAACATTCTCTGGTTATAATTTCCGGAACATCATTAGCGTAAAGCTACTGTTATTATTCCAACCACATCGTTGACAAAGCAAGCGATGGCTATCTCTATTGTGCATTAAGAGTCATTACAAGAAAATTCTCACCAAGAAATAATTTGAACCCTTATTTCTTAGAATACAAATAATAAACGCTTTTAACCCAAACTTATAATTTTTAATCTTGTCTCTTAAATATAACTCCGCGAATAGTTACTCTAAATTACAGTGCGACACAAAAGAGATGAAAATAAATGAGGGCGCCACCGTCGCTCATATAGCAACACTGATACTGCGACGCAAGCGATCTTGATACTATAGAATAAAAATCCAAAAATCTATATAATATATATAATCTAAAATAAATACCGCGATTTAAACCGTTATAATTGTTTCATTGTAGCAATAGTGTAATTTAAGACAAAAATACATTAGTATTTTAATTGACCTACCTAGGTCAAATTTTACTTAAATGTATTTGGAATTAGTTATTTTATAAAAATCGGTCAAGTGTTTAGACTGCAGAGGCACACATAGAATCAAACATACAAACAAACAAGCATACATGCAGCTCAAATACATTACCCTCTTTCTGGGTCCGTCGGGTAGAAAAAAACAAGGCGATTTGAAAACCACATATTTTTATTTTTTTTTTGTAGATAAATTTTGTACATTAATATAATTCATCAAAATCTAAATATTCTACTCCTTCAAAGGACTGATCATCACTCTGTTTCGAAGTACTGGCAAGAGGGTACGGGGCATCTTCAGTATCTGTAAATATGATACAGTAAATATGATTTTTTTTCTTATGGTTTGATTGATTAATAGATAGATAGCTGTATGAAAACAGTTATCACTATACTATGTAGTAAAATCTAAACTAGGTACTTTATTTGAGGCTGGTTGGATTGGATATAACTTCTTGACTCAAATTGTGCTGGTCGCACTATAAAATCTAGTTTTTGTTTACATACAAATAACCTCAAATTAAATTGCGAAAACGTAATAATCGCCATACATACATACATTAAACACTCGTTACTAATGGAATATTCTATTTTACGTAGTACTGAGCAAAAATAAATGGAATCTCACCGGTATATTCTGCTGTACGTTTGTAAACGTTTTCCAAATCAGTCAATAAATTTCCAGCTTGAAATTCGGACAAACACCGAATAAAAACTTTATACACCACATCACGGACACCGCTACGTTTAACCTTTTTCATGATGTCTCCTTTTTTATTTAAATTTCTTGTTCTAAATAACAATTTTATCTCAATAATTCTCCACTTCACGAAAAAAACAACAAATTTTTATTCAACTTGACAGCTACATTGCCAATTCAGGGTTGCCAGGTAATGAAAAACGAATTAGTTCCAAAATAATTAATTTCATCTCTTTTATGTCGTACTATACCTACATATTTATTTCATTTTATCATCTATCGATCATAATATTTTAAAGTACCAGTAGAAGGACATATCCAAAATATTAATATGAAATTTAGTGACCTCTATCGCGACGTGATTTTGGCATGTACAATTTCATAAGACCCGTTAACTTGATGGTCAGTGGTCCACTATTATTACTACCTATGTAGAATTCAAATCGCCCACGTCGTGCAATCCATACAATGAACCTAAGCTATGGTGGCACTTTCACTGGTTTTTTCAACAAATTTTCACTTTTTTATTGATTTTAGACTTCGTCATGAATTTACTAGAAATTGACTGGAAATCAAGCAATTCAATTTCGATTATCGATACTTTTTATTTGACTGAGATACTGAGAAAGAAAAGTATTAAAGATGTTTTATTGAAAGTTTAGTTTAGATTTTTTATGCAAATAATAATCTATTCTTTTAGACTTAGTTAGTTCCAAAGAGTGAAATTTTAAACACAATAAGTTTATTGTAGATTTTATATTGCTTACAAAATCCTTCGTTATTAAAATTCAAAACAATGCACCATAATCTCTACAGATAAAATGCACTTGACACACGCCGGATTTTCCAACATGAGTTCAACGACATGTTATGTACATTGGCCTAGAAATGTGACACTGGCACTTTCTTCTTGAGGGCTTAACGATTCGTCGCACATCACTACGTTGCTCTTCCACTTCCGGTGTATCCGATTTTGAGTACTTAATAAAATAACAAGAAAATAACATTATTGTTTACTCTGGCATTTGCGTCTGTTCCTATCTTCATATTCGAATATACAAAAAAAAACTTATATATTTTGTACGCGTTTTATCTTTTTATTGTATTGCAGCACACAGTATTCAATAGAAAATTATATCTATGAAACCTAAGTTCTAGACTAGTTCTCAACGTTGAACAGAGCTATAAGGCCTAGGAATTGTGCCAATAGGCCACGGCACACATTCTGTTTCTGCCTAAGACGCACGTTTGGCCGTGAAATCGTGCCGCCTTCAAATCATAATTTTATGATCGTCGTGAATCATGATATTGTATTTAAAAAGAGATTTTCAATCTCGCGGCGCGGGCGTCCTGTTTTTAATTGGCTCGAAACTTATTATTTTTAGTTTTTTACAGACAGGGTCAGTTATAAGATTCGCTGATAGAGACACGCAAATAGCCTATTTCGCACTAGTCTAGGTTCGTAATAACTTCGGAATGGCAAAAAAATACTAATAAATAATGCACTGACCGAGCTTGTATATTATAGGTATTACAAAGTTTTGCATTTTCATCAGTGAGTCATACAATTCTTGCAGGGAAATCAAAACATGTCTCGTCAGTAACGACTCGTTACTAACGAGTCAGACAAGAAAGTTGTAACTCGTAAGAAAAATTGATCAAAATGATATAGGTACTGTCAAGTTTTTGTTGAAATTTTTAAGTTTTCAAGTGCTTGTCGGTACACATAGAAAGTTGAATTTAAATCTAATAGGTACAGACAAGGTACAGACCACAGTCTTTTGTTATTTATTGAACAAGAAAAAGGCGGGACCAACTGAGAAATGTTTATTGGTGTTAGTTAAACAAGTCCTAAGTAAAGCTATAGGTACCTACCAAAGCTTATTCTCATAATTGGTACTACTTAAACATTTTATGTTTTTCTGACACTGGGCTTGATTGATCAATAGAATAGAAAATATGCGAAATGTTTGCGTAAATATTTTTTTTTTGACTTTTGAATAAGTATATATATATATTATATAAGGACTAATTTTTAAATTAGTACAGTGACAATATGCTCTATTTCCCTGAAAACCGCGCAGGTGACGAAGCAGCATAAAGTAATTATAATTTATAACCTAAAGATATAATCAATACACGCATCTTCCTCATAAATACATGCAATGAGTCATTCGTGGTCATTTCTAATTAGTTAGCAGAAGTTTAACACAGGTCAAAGTCGTAAAGTATAGATGCGCTGCATTTACTTGGCGGTTAAACTTGTTGGACAACGGTTATTTTGTTGTAACTTAGGTAGGTATGTACCTAGTAAGTAAATTTATTTAGTAGACACCATGTTACTTTGTGTCTATGACGCCGCGGCCGACTAGAATTATTTCATGTTTTTACTTGCATTGTCCATCTCTAGCCGTAATGCCAAATGCCATCTTTCTTTCTTATGACAGAAACAAAAAAGTTAACAAGATTTTTTTTGTATTTACAGGATCAGTCACTTGTTTAAAAAGTTTAAAAAGTAATATGCGAGACAATCAATATTAGTTTGAAATATAAACACTAGACTAAGAAAAGAGATGAAATCTAGTTAATGATTTTTGAAGCACTTTTTCTGTAATGGGTATAAAATCTTAAACTCGCGTCAGGACACGTGACCTGATCGAAAAAGCGATGGATATCAAACAAAGTTTTCACTTCTGCCGGCACTCCCGGAGTGCAACCCGTCTTTTTTTTCGGTCTATTGTCGATCGGTGGTCGATCGACTCATGGTTATCTTTGCTTTAGTTATGGCACGAGAGCGAATCGGACATCGCAGTCGCTTATTACGAATTACGATTATTATATAATACTACAGTATTATATAATAATCGTAATACTGTAGTATTATATAATAATCGTAATCGTTAATCGTAAATAATAGATAATTTGACGGAAAATCTGTTCAGACTCGCTAGGAGGAACAAATTTCCACAACATAGGTGACGTTAGCTATGATACCTATTTTTATTCATCAATGTTATGACTTATCACTATCACTACATAGTATAAAACAAAGTCGCTTTCCCTGTCCCTATGTCCCTATGTCCCTTTGTATGCTTAAATCTTTGAAACTACGCAACGGATTTTGATGCGGTTTTTTTTAATAGATAGAGTGATTCAAGAGGAAGGTTTATATGTATAATTACATCCATTAAATAGTGGAGAAGTACTGTTATTTTTGAGGTTTCTAATGTGATGTCGTAAAAAATTACATTTTTTCCGCTTATATTGCAAACGCAGGCTGAACCCTACGAGTTTTATCAAAATAATGTACTAAGTATTATACACATTGAAAAGGTCTACAGAAAAGTCCGCGATGGTATATGTCTATCTCTTATGGATAACCCACAATAACATTTTTTTGTCATTTACTTTTTACGACAAATAATAGCTAATTTTCGAAGCGATTTTCACCAATACAGCATTAATCCTTAACCAATTAAATACCTTGAATACATTGTTCATTTAATATAGATCTATATGGCCCTTTACACCGTATGATTTAAGTGAATATTTTCGAAGATATTACAGATTTAAAAATTGCGGGACGTAGCGTTTGCGGCGGTACCGGCCGGCCGGGCCGCTATGTTTTTATATACAACGTTCACAGTTTTTCTGTAGTGTATTTAGTATCAGCATTGCACCCGTGCGAAGCCGGGGCGGGTCGCTAGTGATTAATAATAAATAGGACTTTAATAAATTAGGTAGTAGTAGCTAGCTAGTAAGCTACTAGTTTTTATTCTGTGGTAGTAGGTAGATGAAGAGTTAAAAATCGACATTATCTAATAAGTAATTATTAACTTAAAATCTTGACGAAATTGCATTGTAGGTTTCAAAAACCTATAATGCAATTTAATAAAAACAAAAAAATAATAAATAGGAAAAACTCATTTACGTGGGTGACGCAGCTAGTCCTAATTAATTATTAAGTTTATTATAATTAGTAATACTCTAAGATAATACTTATTTAATCTTTTTTCGTAATATTTCAGGCGGTAACCATAGCAACCGTGGTGGGGGAGTGTGGGCCACGGTTGAAATACACCTGGGGGGACGCTCTACAAGGCACAGATTGTCCAGGGCCAGATGGTACACCTTATCCTAGGTAAAATTATTTTTATTAAGTACCTAAGTAGTTATATTAAGTAACTAATATTTTTTATTGTATATTTTTACCAAATATCGGTACCTACCTTTATTTTTAGCCCTAGATATTTTAAACAAACTGATTACGCAGGTTTTTATTAGTTAATCTCACATGCAATTACATATAAGTCCATACATAGTCCATAGATATACTTATGGTACACTTTACTGTATTAATGGATACGTATTGAACAGGTATACTTCGATCCCATCTCTTTTTCGGTTTATAGAATGACTTTGTATCAATTATTAATGTCCAAAGTCCAATAGCATTTAATTAATTAAATTTAATAACACTTCTACCTTCTACTTGTCTTTGCTAAAGGTTAATATTAGGCATAAATAAATTCGTTACATTCGCCTTCAACCGGTTCAATCGATCTCAAGCGGGCCAAAACGCGTTTCCACCGGTCGAAAGCGACCCGCGAGTGATTACACTGCGCATTGATACCCCTAATAGTCATCATCCATCTCTGTCTTACAAATGAGTAATCGAGCAACCTCGCCAATGTTCGTACCGTGTTCGTATCTAACAAGTTACGCAGGCCGGTTTCGTGTTACGAGCAATGTGTAGTTTGCTCGATTCAGTTCAGGGCAAAGTACGTTTTCACGCAAGTTTTATTCAAATAGATAGTGTGTTATAATAATATCTCTGTAAACATGTCCACGAAGGGCAATGTCACGAGGGAGGAATTCGATGCGCATTTCAATGAACTTTTGAAAAGTAAAACCGCATTAAACACAGTCCAACTGACTAAAGCGAAATACTTACGCATAATAGAACAGGTGAAAGAAGCGCATTCGAAAACACGGAAGACTGCTATGGATTACAGGCGAATTAAACGGTACAAAGTTTTACAAACTCCATATGGTGAAAAATTATTTCATAACGGCGGCAACTTCTCACAGATGTTCGTCACATTAGATGAAGTGTATGATATTATACACGAATATCACCTCAAATTGAATCACTGTGGAAAAAATCGTCTCGTCAGTGCTATCAAGCAGAAATACAGAAACGTCACAGCTGAATTCATTATACTTTATTTAAAACTGTGCAAAGGATGCAAGACGAAAGCGCAACAAAACACGATGAAATCAAAGAGTAATAATATCACGGCGGATACGGCAGCTGCAGAGATATTATGTGAAGTTGGATCGAGTCATCAAATGCCAATAGACAACTTAATTGACACACATTTCCAGGACGTTGCCGAAGACATAGATGCACAAGAAAATGTTTTCGATGAAGAAATTAAGACCTACCCGGAACAATTCTCCCGTGGTCAAATCGACATACTCAACGTAACGACCGTGCCGCACGAAGCGTATAAATATTTAATGGTGTATAGGAATCTAGTGACTAAGTTCATTCACTTGAAGCCATTAACATCTACAAGCGTCGAGGAAAGCGCTGACGCTCTTTTATCGATATTCCTAGTATTTGGAGCGCCGAATGTGTTACAATCACGAAATGGGTTGTCGGTATCGAAGCAGATTTGTAAAAAATTATCTGGAATATGTCCTGAAATAAAAGTTGTATATGGGAAACCACTAAAGAATGTTGTGAAGGGGCATTCAAATAAAGATATATTGAAGTTGCTTCGTGATTTTTTAAAACAACACGCGACAATGAAATGGCATCAAGCTATAAAGTTTGTACAAAACTCGTTGAATACTTCATTCGATATGAGCATTTGTAGAACGCCCAGTGAGGCAACTTTTGGCTCAAATCCTAAAGCCGGTCTTCTAGCAATTCTAACTCAAAACGACTGTGATAATAATTTACAGAGCGAAGATGATTTGGTTCGAATGTTAAACGAAAAGGACGCTGGCAATGTGTCCAATCAAATAATGCTGCAGGAATCTTTGATTCCAGCTTCATCTATTATAAAAATTGAAAACATGGATGGTGACGATGATGAGGACGGCGATATTTTTGATAGTGATCTAAATTTTTAAAAATATAATTATTAAGTAAATGAAGAATATAAATAAAGGAGTCGATGAAAGCAACATTTATTTTATTCTGTTTATCTACCTAGTTAGTTAGGTACATTTATATTATGTATTATGTAAATTTAATATATATAAATAAATCCCAATTAATATTTTTTATTATTTAAAAATACTATATAGTAGTAAACGAAAGACAGTTTGTGTTTTATGTTTAACACTTACCTACCTACCTATAAGGTAAACTAAAAGTCGAAGTAGGCCAATTGAGGTCCCGTTAAATTCGATACAAGTTTATTACAACCATGAGAACTTTCCCACTGCCGTGAACTGTAAATAACGAACAATGTATTATCCAGTCACGATTATTTTCCCATAATACACTTCCAGCATGCAATTTTTACAAGAATGGTTCTTTTGTAATTTGGTTCATCGTTTAAGGCTATGCCATCTAGTAGCGATTAGACGAACTAAATTGTTTAAGAAGGGCTTTTAGCAGTTCGTGATTTGATTGTAGATGGCGCTGATCTAAAATAATTTAGTGTAATCGTTTACAGAAATGAATAATATAATTATGTTAAAAATTAAATTTTGTTGTATTAAAAAAAAAAATGTTAAAACAATAAATTTTAACGAGTTCGATCAAAATCGAAAACATAACGTATTAATTATTGTTTTCATAATCACCACTAGATGGCATTAAAAAAAATCGAATTATTGGCGCGAAGCTTCGACTTTCGAGTTTACAAAAATTTATTTAACATTACAGTAATTTTTTCACAATACTAGCAGTCCGCCCCGGCTTCGCCCGTGGTACATATTTACGTTTTCTCTACGTAATAACCATCCTCGTACTTCAAGGAATATAATAAAAAAAGAATTAACGAAATCGGTTCAGCCGTTCTCAAGTTATTACCAACACATTTTGGGATTCATTTTTATATTATAGATTAGTAGCGTAAGCTGCTATTAAGTATTCTGTGGTATTAGGTATTCAAATAATATCATTATTCATTGTAATTTCAGGCATTTAGTGAATCGTGCATTAAAATCGGGACCATGGGGTCAATCGTCGCGACAAGGGCGCGTGGCGAGGACATTAGACCCGGCGCTCATGAGGCGAGCGCTGCTGGAAGCGCATGGCGGGTACTCAGAAGGCGCTATGAAACCACCTAATAATAGAACAGGTAATGTTTTTTGTATAAATACGCGTACCTGTAATTATGTTATATTTTATGAGTGTGCGTGTACCCACACTGTATTACACACACTGTACATTTAATTAAGAATTATTGATAATAAGATTAATGAGTACCTAAAAGAAAGACCGCTGGGCAGGATTTGAACTCACCAATCTTTTATTTTTCATTCTTTACTGTTTAATAAATAGTTATAAGTTGTAACTTCTGATCAATTTATTTAAAAATAACCTTACAATAAAGATCCATATTCCATATGTTTCAGAACACGCATAAATTATTAGCTTCACGTGAAAACGACTCTTAGATTCGATTTTGATACCCTTTTAACAGACAGATTAAATTCAATCTTTGTAGACAAGTATCGGCGGCAATACAATAATTTCATGAACATTTTCGAAATTAAAGCTTGCTTTTTATATTTTTAATTAAAGTGAAACTTTTATTACATCGTCTCAAACTTTTTGGTCTGTGTAGCGCATGTCGCGTGACGGTCGAACCGTACGATAATTTTCGTACAAATATGTACAATAATTTTGTGCCTAAGTTTCACTTTTACCGTGGTTTCATAAAACCACACATTTTTTTTTATTATATTATTATATTCTTCGCAGCACGAGCAACAAACCTCCCCGGTGTACCCACGAACACGTGCGGGGGGACCCGTCTCTGCCGGACGCGGTACAACACGACCGCGCCGATGTACGGCGTGTCCCTCACTTCGGGGCAACCGGTGACGATTGTACAGAAGTTCCCGGATTTATTGCAGCAAGTTGTTTTTGAAGTATGCGAGTAAGTTGAAAGTTTTTTTTTTGCTCTAAGTTGGTGTTTTTGAATCTAGATTTAATAATTTGTTCAGTGGTTATATGTAACAAGTAGCTTTAGTTAAAAATTGCAAAAATTATGCAGATACTATGGAAAAAAAGTAAAAAAAAAAAAATCCTAAATTCTAATCCTAATTTTTTTCGATCGATGTAGACTGTAGAGCAACAACTCAGATCGAGACTATGATTTAACTTCGCAAAATAAGCTTATATTGGTAACAGTATTTTTTTTAATGACTAAATGCGGCAGAGCACAGAATTAGTTATTTTAATACAAAATTTTTACGATAAATTTGATGAACAATTTTTTGCTCTACCAACGTCAAACATTTCTACAATCTTTTTCAACCGAAAATTTTAATAATTCACATTTTCTTCACAGATCGAGCGAATGTTCAGTAGTTCGTGGTTCCTGCACACAAACATACGTACCCTATTTATTCTTGGTCCTACCTTTAGGGCCCGTGACCCTTACAGGGCAAGATTATGTACTGGTCGAATCCGGGTGTGTTTGTAGACCAGACCCTATTTAGAATAACTTAGTTCTTAGATATGAAAATTTAGTCCATTTTTCAGGTTTTGACTGTCTTATTGTACTGTAAAATTGGTGAAATGGGATTAAAATTTGTGATTTTTAATCCTGTTTCACTTGCCTTGTAATTTTGCGGCCTATATTTGTAAGGGAACCGAATACATTGACAGATAACTACTAATGCGGTTTATAAAGTATTAAATATTTATTTTTGCAAAAAATAAATCTGATTAGAGAAGGTGGTTACAATACATTGGTAACTTTCTATAAAACAGGAAATTTGTTGTTTTGTCGATAACCTGTTAAAAATTTAAACATTCAAAACTCTACTTAGAGGCTTATAGTACAGTGGATAAGAAATTCTTGTTGTTGCTTTAAGCAGAATTTTTATTTTTTAATAAATACAGTTATTTTATCTGTTATTTGAATAAAGACTGTCATGATGACATTTCCCGCTTATCTAAACGTCAAAACATTATGTTATGACATATTTTGATCTAAGCATTTGATAGAATAATCTGAAAATATTTATTGTCTACAAGGATATATGAAAAATTCAAAATTTAGTTTTTAAAAAATATTTACGTAGATAAATAAAATTAATGGGACCAATTTAATTATCTTATTTTTAATTACACAGACATGCATTTAAAAAATATATTCCTTCCTTATATTCTGTATTATTACAATTTATTCTAATTTTTATTGTATAAAAGTTAAAATATATTATACATATTATGTATAAAATTATTTACATCTTACTTATAGACTGAATGATTTTTTGTTAAATTATTAAAATAGTTTTATATATTTATTTTCCTTGTGATAGTTCTTAAATGTATATCTTAAGTTATAACTGTTAACAAAAACATCGAATTATTGTGAGAATAAAGAAATTTTAAGAAAAAATATTTTGTGTTATTTGACTCTACATTATTATTTATGCTGTGTTCCTTTTTAATACCACTAGTTTTATGAATGTATGTAAATAATGTTTTCTAATTTTCTTGAATTTTATTTTTATATCTGACTTAGTTAATCTCGTGATATATATAAAAAGTACCTACACAATAATAAGTAATGTTTTCAAGGGTTGTGTAACGTTGGTTAACGTGGTTTGGAACACGGAGTTGTTGATATTTTCCGAGTAAACCTTAAAGAAGGTAGCCTGGAAGGGTTGGTAAAATAAACAAAGATTTATTTTTAAAATTTTATTTTATTTTTATATCACAATTTGATGTTCAACAATTCAATATCTATAAAAAGTAAAATCGCAATACGAAGCGTAAAGAGCCATTGGCAAGTGTAAATTCAATCTTGTTTCATAGAAATAGATGTGATATTTAAATAAACATTAAATATTTTTATACATAACATACAAAATCTTTAGGACTTAGAATCAAATCTTAATCTAATAGGTCGCAACTAGAAGCTAATACTTTCTACATTAACAATATCTACGGAAGAAGACGTTTAAAGGATTGAAAAATGTAGTTACCATATAAAAAAAAAATAATACGTGATTTAAAAATATAAAGAAACAAACGTTACCTAAACATGGTGTGGTATAGTTAGCGAATGAAGAATTAATTACAAAGTGAAAATATCTATTCAAAAAAGTTCTAAAGGAACACATTACACAGATAATAAAATATTTTGTAACTGGCAATCAACAAAAGCGCAACAGATAATCATTTGGATAAAGAACATAGAGTAAAACAATTAAAATGAGGCCGTAGACATTGTTCGATGATTCTAGAATGTTCTAGAATATTCTAGAATTATTCGTAACGGTAGTACTGTTGTTGGTGGGGGTTCGGCCGAGGTTGCGCGGCTTGTTGCACCTGTGGTTGGGGTTGCGCTACATGTTGCGCTACATGTTGCTCTTGGAATTGGGGCTTTGGTGTGGGGATTTTGACTACGATGTCTGTAGGTTTGCGGGATACCTGAAAATATTAAGAACGATAAAAATTAGCTATCCATACTAATATTATAAATGCGAAAGTAACTCTGTCTGTCTGTCTGTTACTCAATCACGCTTAAACTACTGAACCAATTTGCATGAAATTTGGTATGGAGATATTATGATACCCGAGAAAGGAGGCTACTTTTTATTGCGAAACTAGCTTCCGCCCGCGACTCCGTCCGTGCGGATGTCGGTCTTCGCGTGGATGGTTTATTTCTCCATTTTGAGTAACTCTGACAATAACATCTTATAAATATCTATTGGACCCAAATACGGCTAGGCCTATAATAATACCCAACGTGTGTTCGCTGTTCTACAGAACAACGTCTATGGATAAAACTGAAAAATTAAGATTGTTTTTTTTTCTACGTATTTTTCCAGGATAAAAAGTATCCTATTTTACGCCCAGGATAATAAGGTATAATTATACCAAGTTTCATCGAAATCGAACCGTTAGTTTTTACGTGATGTCTTCACATACAGACAGACAGACAGACAAAAATTTTTTTAATCACATATTTGGGTTTGGTTCATCCAGTAACACCCCCTGCTATTTATTTTTTCAATATTTTCAATGTACAGAATTGACCCTTCTACAGATTTATTATATGTATAGATATGTACCACGGCCGAAGCCGGGGCGGACAGCTAGTTTTCTATAAATATAACCTTCTTACTAGTGGACTTCTGGTAATATGAAATATTAAATCGAATCTGCAAATGGTAGGTTTTCGAAACCTTTAGCTGAAAATTTAGAAACTCCATATCTCTCATTGCAAAGGCAAGATTAATAAGATCACTACCATACCAATTCAATTAGAAATCATCGAGACATAAAACTACATAATCAAAATTAAACCAAGTTTACCTCAGCCTTGAAGCCCTCTTTAGGGTCGGCGGTGTAGGTAACAGTTCTGATGAAACCATCGCTGTCTACCACGGAGTAGGAGCCCTTGATGACGTCACCGTCTCTCTGCTCCTTGCGGTTTTGGTAGTTGGTGAACTGGTCATCGTTGACGTCGAAACCGAATTGGTATGAAGGATTGGCCTGTAAGGAGGGAAAGATTAAACTCAAACTCAAACTCAAACAAACACTTATTTTATATATAAATTATTTATAATATAGTATTTACTAGTAGATATTTAAATTACTTGCTTCGTTAAATGCAAAAATTGAAAATATAATTAGTAATGTTTTAGGTTTTTTGTACGAAAATAGCTTTTATCAAAGACTTCATCAATTGCGTATGATATGTTAAACAATTCGTTTACTATTCAAATTAATACATGCTATACAAACTAGTGTTACAAATTAACAATAGTTTGCGAATATCTCAGACACATCTGTAACGGTATACGTAAGTTCACACAGTACGTTAACCTTTGGTTCATTACGCGGTTAAAAGTCAAGGATGTATTCCATTATGAAAGTAAGAATTGATACTCATTGTTCAGTTATAATGAAGTTAATATTGTTTTAAAATTCTGTAAAGAATCTGCATATTCAATCCTATAGATACCTTTTTATTACGTGATGATTTTTTGTCTTTGAACTGTGAAGATTGACCCCAAAATCACTGTTTTCTACACTATGTAGTTACATGAAAAACATTTATAAAAAGCCATATATATGACCACAGAGAATATAATACTAATATGATATTTTTCAATTTCTAGTCTAGTTATGAATGTATATCCTTCTACGGTATCAGATTACAAAACCTGCAACTATACAGTACACATTATCTTAGTCCATAATTTCCAACGTAATTCTGCATCAGTACCACGGGATCGAATGATCTACTTTCACTCGAAACTCGCTTGAAACACGTTCTCTAAAAGCATATAAATGGAGCAATGTGTGAGGAAACCAGATCAAGTGATCCGCACGTGATCAATGTTCTTAAACTTTGATTATGTAAAAGTGTAAATCAAGAATTTTGATTCAAGAAGAAGAGTGGTCAATTTTCAGGAACGAGTCTTTAGCAAGCCTTTACTCAATTGACGTTGGATGGTCCTTAAAAGCACCTCAATGAAGAACCCTTTCCACATGTGTAACCGAAATAATGTCCATCTCATAACGCGAAGATTTGAATCTAATGTGGTTGATGTTGCCGTAAACGTGATTATAAAAATCACTGATCAGAGTTTCATATATTATGATGACAATACAAATTTTTACCCGACGCTCTCAATAACGTCGGAAGGTTCTCTATGCGAAGCTCATGTTTCTTATTTTATTTCTTTATTCATATTGTTTTATCACGTGACTTGAGGTATCTTGAAACAAGTTTGTTGTCATGACAAATACGTTGAATGAATAAATTTTGCATTAGTTATGTCTGCAAAGTATTGTATAATGCAACTGTGCCAAAACGATTTGCAGCGGTCAACCTGTATGGCGGTGAAATGTTGAGAAATTACAATTGGTCAAAATTGCCTGGACGTAACCAATTTACTTATTCAACCTGACGATTGTTTTTGTAATACTATTTTATGGGGTAAATAAAGAGCTCTATATTCCCTAGTAACACCATGATGTAATTAACAAGCGAATTTCTTACTGGCTGACAGTTTTATACATGAAATTAAGAATAATTTAATTTCGCACCGTTGTTCAGAAGTTACACTTGTACCTACGTACTAACAAGTATCTAATCATCAAATGAATGTGATGGCACTGTTAGCCTCTTTACAACTAACAATATCGTCAAAGTCTTTTGACCTGTCTTCTCTCTGTGGTTAGGGTCTGTATTGTGGCTGCGGCTTCTACTGCTTATACGGTCCAATGTTTAGACATGGCACTGTTACCATTTTACAACTAGCACTTACGTCAAAGTCTTCAGGCCTTTCCTCTCTCTGTGGCTGGGGTCTGTATCGGGCTGTACTTGGTCCTGCTGTTGGTACTGTTCACAAGTGTCTAAAGTATTTAGATTTTAGGGCGTTTTACAACTAGTACTCACGTCAAAGTCTTCAGGCCTCTCTTCTCTTTGGGCTTGCGGTCTGTATTGTGGCTGAAATTGATCCTGCTGTTGGTACTGCTCACAAGTGTCCAAAGTATGTAGATTTTAGGGCGTTTTATAACTAGTACTCACGTCAAAGTCTTCAGGCCTCTCTTCTCGCTGTGCTTGCGGTCTGTATTGTGGCTGTGGTTGCGGCTGTGGCTGCGGTTGAGCCTGGTACTGTGGCTGTGGTTGGTACTGTGGCTGCGCCTGGTATTGCTGGCGGGGCTGGTACTGCTCTTCACTTGGGACGTTGTATGGCTGGAGGATGGGAAAAGAAATGTGAATACTGCAGTCTTTTTAACTTTCAGATTTATTTTCGAACAAAAACGAAACGAAAGAAAAGAAGGATTTATTTTTTGTAGTTAAAGCTCTTGAAAGAAATAAAAGGAGAGTTTACTTCCCCAAAAGTTCACACTTACCTTTTTAAAAATATCATTTTTTTTGAATTACTTAAGTTTCACACTTAAAATCGTGGTAATAATTCTTGTCTGTATTAAAAAAAAGTTTTTTACTTGATACTCTGACAAACTTCTGACAACGTATTACATTAGCAATTTGATAAAGTCATAAGTTTTCATAACTACAAAATATCTAAACTGCAGCTAAAGAAGAAGAGGAAAAAGAGAGTGTCTGTTTAGTTAGAACTTAATTTCCTTACCAATCTAGCCGGCGCAGGCGCAGCTTGCGGTATGTGTTGGGGACGGGGTGCGTGCTGTTGACCCTGGCCAATGTACTGTCTTAATAGATGAGGGGGTATGCCTTCTTCCTGCTGGTAGAAATATACTTTTAATAATAGGTTTATTTTTGTGCTAGAGGTAATTGAGCATGATCATATTATGATCGTAAATGATAAGCTTTTTTTATGGTAGAATAACCTATCTCACATATCTTAATAACTATTTTAGATTTTTTATGGTATAGGAGGTAATAGAGTAGACAATATTATAGCATTTCATATAGTAATTACATCAAAAAATCTCTATGTACACAAGATATATAATACTTATTATGTTTTTGTTTCCACATAATCTAGGGATTAGGGATGTGCCCATATCTTCTCTGATACATAATTCAATCAAATATTGCTTTAAAAAGGCTTTAAATAAAAAAAAAAAAAACAAATAAAATAAGTCCCAAATATTTGCTCTCATAGAATGTCAATCATAACATCAAATGACTGAAAGTTGTAAGTCACAAAAGAATTTCTGTGCTCGATATAATTAACCTCAAAATATAGTTATGTAACTTGAACCAGTTATGCTTGTTAACTAAATCGGGTTAGCCTAGTCTACGGTTATGTAACTAACGGGACTATAGTTATAATTTGATTAATTTTCATTAATTGGTCTTGTATATGACGTTGACATGCGATGTGACGTGATTCGTGAGTTGAATGCAGTGTTTTATTATTTATTAGTTAATTAGAGAACTGAATATTGTTACTTATTAATTAATATTTAATATATTGCTTTATAATAAAGTGACTCATTAATTAAATAAAAAATACTCATTGTTGATGTTATGATTTATTGGAAATGAAATGAATTTTTTTAAATATTTCGGTGGAATTAATTATTAATAAAATTGATTAGTTATTATTGGATTCTTTAAAAACGACAAAATGCAGTTAAATATCTAAATTTCATAATTTATTATGTAACTACCTATTTTTAAATAATTTGAAACTTTTAGCAATTTAAATGCAGTTTTTCTTGCGAAAAAAAGTGAAAACTGAAATGCAGTGATTACTATGCGTGTGAGGAGGTTCCGATTGTCTGATAAGCACAAACTTTCACGACAATTTTGTTCATTGAACTTGATCACGCAATCTTACTTTGTGCACTATTTAGTATATTGTAACAGTTGTATAGCGGAGGTACCTATATAAAGGTAATTTATCAAAATTTAATTAAGTTAAATTCTCTATATGCTCTACAAAAATTAATCTTAATACTATTATAAAGGCGAAAGTTTGTATGGATGTTTGTTACTCTTTCACGTAAAAACTTCTGAATCGATTACAATGAAATTTAGCACACATATAGAGGGTAACTTGGATTAACACATAGGATAGGTTTTATCCCGGAAATCCCACGGGAACAGGAACTATGCGGGTTTTCCTTTGAAAACGCGGGCGAAGCCGCGGGCGGAAATCTAGTGAATTATATTTATAGCTTTTATTCATAAGTAATTTTTCAACCAAATCATGCAGATTTTTGAGTTAAAAAAATCCAATAATAATTTATCTTTAGTTTAGCTGAGATAAATATTATGTAATTTAAAGGCTGTTATATAATTCATGATAGTTTACAAGGTCTTTAAAAATTAAAACAATATTCAGCAGAATAAGTTTGTGTATTTGTTTGTATAGCTAATTTGGTCAAATAAAATATGTATTAATTGCCAACAAATATGATGTAATTTATAGTTGTATAGTAATTACTAGCTTCCGCCCACGACTTTGTACGTGCATCCCCGTTTTTCCCCGTTCCCGCAAGAATTTCGGGAAATCATTTCTTAGCGGATGCCTACGTCCTAACATCTACCTGCATGTCAGCATGTCATGTTCAGCCTGATACGTCCAGTGGTTTTGGCTGTGTATTGATAGATCACTATATCAGTTACCTTTGAGTTTTATATATATATACATATTATATAGATAGATGTTAGGCTAAAAATTGTAGAAAAATATTTTATTTCTGTAAACCTCTACCGGTAGTATTTATAAACTTGTGAGATTTAAAAAACTAGAAAGTGTATATTTATATTACCGACTGTAATTAGTGTATCTTGAAATAATTGTTTGTGGCTTTTAACCTGCGTAATTTTATGTAGATAATAATACTAGAAAAATAATTATACTTGAAACCTTTTCTCGGCACAATAATTATGTATAATTTTAAAATTACATTGTTGGCAAGGATGCAAGCAATTTGTTTTAAAGACACTCCTTGTTTCCTCTTACCGAATACATCTTAGAAAAGGCATTTGTGATAATTATTTTCTAATTTACCATTATGTGAAGATTTTAAATATTCATACAATGGTATCTCAAACATTGAATGAAAATTCGCTTTTACCATATATTAGAATTGGTAAATTAATATTAACTAAGTGCCAAAGAATACCACCATTACAAAACTTGAAGCTATTATACCGTACCGAAACAATACATGTCACTACACAACAAAAAGCCACACATCCAAAAAGGTTCAGCCGTTAGCTATTCACAATGACAAACCTGTACTTGGTACTGCGCGACGGGGGTGGCAAGTGCGCACCCCAACACTGCAAGAACAACACATTTACGAAACATCACACACAATTATGCACACACAACACGTAAGATACAGTGCGTTGCGAGAACAACAACACTTTATATACATTCATCCCTTCTATTTAGTGGGGGTATGAACGTAAACTATGGACCAATGTTTTAGGATAGGTCCTTTCGAATTGGTGGGAAGAAATTTGTATTGTTTTATGTCAGAATAAATCAATAGATCTTTAAGGACCTGTCCTATTAGCTATATAAATTGAAAAGTACATACTTATCATTTAGAAAATGAATAAATTTATATGACTGTGACCATAATATACTGTCCGACAATGCTTAATTTTTGTTTTAAACTTTTCAGAGAAACTAATGCTTTCGGCTTTACACAGTAAGTAATTTTTATCAATCTTATTTCACAGTATTTTTTTATTAATATTTATTTTAATCCAAATTAAACAGTCTTATCTGCTCCTGGAGCCAGATTGAATATCACGGTCACAGTATTCAGAACTATTGAGTGGTACCTATTGTTATATTTTTTGTTAAGATGAAATAAAAATGCATGAATTATTTACATAGGCATATTACATATTACTCATAGTTACTTAGAAAATAATTTTTCAAGTTTGAAAAACTATAGATACTAACTACAATTTCACGAGCTCTCTGCTTTTTGCTAAAAGTAAAACAAGTACCTACTTTTTATGCCATTTTTCACAATGGAAGCGAAATTCGGAATCTGTAGATAAAAAGCCTATTTCATAAACTGTATACCTACTATCTATTGATAAGACTTTTAATATTAATGATAACTTCTTATATATAGTTTCGACGTTCAGATTGATAACAGATATGAATTAAAAATTTCTACATGAAACTATCCAATTCCCACCGATATCCTGGCTTAGTTTCTAACCCCTTTCTCGGATTTCTCTCGAGAAATTAAAGCAAGTAAAACAGGCGATAACTGATAAGCTACCTATAATTTCAAAACAGCTTTCGTATTTGCGTATTAATATACTTAGATTGAATTTGCATCAATTGATATTCCTTATTACTTTATCTTTTCCGACTTACAGAAATAGTAACTAGTTTAATGTATTTGTTTTAATTAACATGTCGATTATTTATAAGTGTTATGTCATTATTAGCATTAACTCTCACGTGGCTTTAAAATTATTTTAATTAAGTTTAAAATAGTTTTACATATATAATTTATTATAGGTCTAAATTTATATATATATATATTGTATATACATTATACACACTATTTTTAGCCGCATTGCTTCAATATCTTTCATAAATACTATAAAAATGTTCATAATAAATCGATATATTGTATTAAAAATCTTTCACATTAATAGATTTATGTTTAATTACAAGACTTGTAAGGCTAAATTATAAGGAACACTTCAAATTTGGTAAGCAAGAAAAAAATTTAAAAGGGTAAACTGTACATCCTTCCTCTTTAATGATTGTAAATATACAATATTGAGTAATTATGATACTTCTTGATTTATGATTTGCGTAATATATTAAAATAACTAGTTTTTCACCCGCAGCTTTGCCCGCGTAATCAAAGTTCCCGTTCCCGTGGTATATCCTATGTGTTAATCCAAGTTTCGCTATATGTGTGCTAAATTTCATGAAAATCGGTTCAGCAGTTTTTGCGTGAAGGAGTATCAAACAAACAAACAAATATACATATTATTTTGTAGAAATGGAAGCTATTCAAAAATATATAGAGCATACAGTGCGAGGTTCGCAGCCAATGGGCTAACAATTCAATTTGAAGTTTCTGTAGAATTTTCTTACAATTAGGTACATTTTCCTGTTTCTGATAATTTTTAATAGTAATGTAAGTAATTATAAATATTAGAAAAATTATCTTCTGGCCACGACTCTATGTTGAGCTTTTAATTCCTTCGACATGGATGTAGTGTTTCTCCCGATTTTCCTACTAACTATTAAAGGAAAAGTATGTCCTTATTTAAACAATGGTGATTTATAAAATTTTGCATAATGTTTTTGTGATTTTTATTGCCTAATAAGAGACGGCGGGGTTTAAATAGCTTTAACATTTAGCGTTTTCAATGGCGTACTATTATCTAAAGTTCAGATCTTAAATTCGTATAATATGTAGTTACTTTCAATTCATCTGTTAAGATATGGTTAACTCGTTATGAGAAGTTGCAAGGATTTTATATTATCAGTGCTTTATCTAATGATTAAATAATTGGAACATACGTCATAATATACAAAACTTGAGTCGTGACCGTTTATATAAATTTTCTGCTCTCTATATTGAACTGATAAGAACGTTAAGGGGAGGCTCCCTAAATTTTATGTGAATTTGCATTAATATTCTGAAACAGGCACACATACAATCAAAATGAATTTTTAGTATATGATTTATTGGGTCTTTTTCTTTCGATGTACAAGACAGTTACGTAATTGTAACATTTTCGCTCGATTCATTTTTTATTCAAAAATTATGCCTTTTTTAAGGATTATTACATTTTTTTTAAGATTTACTTGGATTTTATGTCTAAAATAAATGTTAACAGTAAGAAAATAGAGTTTACTATTGAATCACAAGGTATTTTTTCTCTAAATCAATTATTACTTTAGTGATAAACGAAATAAGAATTGAGACTTACTTTTCGAGCTCGAACGCGATCAAAGAGCGCACGCGATATTAAACTTTATTACGGCTGTGTTAGCGTCTAGTACCGTAACCGGTCACTCAGTGCAAGAAATTATGTTAGGGAGCCTCGTCTTAAGAAAAATCTGTTCAATCGGTCTTATGTTTAAAATAAATATAATTTATATAAATACTAGTCGCACTAATTATGCCATATTCTGGAATTAATATTTGATTTGAGAACAATTAATGAAACTAAGGTCTCCTTTGATGTTATCATTAAATCAAAAAAGAGCTTTATTAAAACACCAAACGCTTCATTCGATGCGTAACATCAAAATAATATTTTACTTTCTGTCAGTTTAACACAACAAAAATCCATACAATGAAGATGTATTTCTCCACGTGTTTACAAGTGTGTACCAAATACATGTATAATTGTAAAGCACATAGCAACAGTCATTGTGTCCGTTCGCCACACCTCACTGAAATTGGGATAAGGTCATACATCTGAACATGTCTGAACTGTCACACCAAACGCATATAGAAAACTAGTTTCGGCCTTCTCATATTATACCCCAATACGTGTTGTCTGGTATTAACTTTAAATCACTACATAGTATAAAACAAAGTCGCTTTCTCTGTCCCTATGTCCCTATGTCCCTTTGTACGCTTAAATCTTTGAAACTACGCAACGGATTTTGATGCGGTTTTTTTTAATAGATAGAGTGATTCAAGAGGAAGGTTTATATGTATAATAAGATCCATTAAGTAGTGGAGAAGTACTGTTATTTTTGAGGTTTCTAATGTGATGTCGTAAAAAATTACATTTATTCCGCTTACATTGCAAACGCAGGCTGAACCCTACGAGTTTTATCAAAATAATGTACTAAGTATTATACACATTGAAAAGGTCTACAGAAAAGTCCGCGATGGTATATGTCTATCTCTTATGGATAACCCACAACAACTTTTTTTTGTCATTTACTTTTTACGACAAATAATGGCTAATTTTCGAAGCGATTTTAACCAATACAGCATTAATCCTTAACCGATTAAATACCATGGATACATTGTTCATTTAATATAGTCTATATGGCCCTTTACACCGTATGATTTAAGTGAATATTTTCGAAGATATTACAGATTTAAAAATTGCGGGACGTAGCGTTTGCGGCCGCCCGGCTATGTATTTTATACCCGTGCGATGCCGGAGCGGGCCGCTATATTTTTATATTATACAACGTTCACAGTTTTTCTGTAGTGTATTTAGTATCAGCAATGCACCCGTGCGAAGCCGGGGCGGGTCGCTAGTGTTATATAAAATACTAGCTGTGCCGCGCGGTTTCAGCCGCATTACTCCGCTCCTGTTGGTCTTAGCATGATGATTATAGCCTATATTACTCGTGGATAATGTAGCTTTCGAATGGTGAAAGAATTTTTAAAATCGGTCCAGTAGTTTATGAGCCTATTCATTAAAATCAAACAATTAAAGCCTATTCATTAAAATCAAACAAATTTTCCTCTTTATAATATTAGTGTAGATTAAACTTAATATTTGTCTATGATAAATAAACTATGCATTTGAACATGTGATGATCATCAGCAAAGTGTTTTTCTGAGGCTGAAATGTGTCGTGGAATTAAATATTAATGTATACAAAAATGATATTTGTCTGAATGTTCTTTAAAGCATCGTAACTTTGCTTTTGATCATGTGATGATCTTTAACAAGTGGTGTGCGAATGCTCCTTAGTTGGTACGACTAATCTTCGACAGTGTCACAGGAGAAATCGAGGTGCACAGCTTGTACATATTTTATAATAATAAAAGTGATAGTTACCTAGTAAAAAAATCTTAATAAACATTTTAGCATCAAAATCTGTTTGAACGAAGAAAAGGCTTTTAAGTTGGAAACTGAATTGAAGCAAATAAAAGCTCACGATTATCTTTTACCTTTGCACGTGGTAAATGAAACAAAAATAAATGTTACAAATATTATTTCTCATGACACTCCCCGCCCTTTAGAAGAAAATTACCATAATTGTTCATTTTAGTTCGGTGTTTAACAATTTTCAGACACTTCCTAGCAAGGAAGAATGAGCAGCAGTTCATTATTCAAGATCTTTTAAAATTTGTAAATTGTATTATTAAGTAAAATTACTATGATAAGTGTTTAAGACAAGGCGTCGAAAAAAAAAATCCTTGAGCTTTTTTGACAATTTTGAATGTAGGCTGTATTATAATAAGGCTGTAAATTGTAATCGTAATTATCATGAATACATTTTTCAGTTTGGAGAAATGAATTTTAGAACTAGCGCCTTTATCTAGATAATAGTTTGATAAACAAAGTATGCCAATTTAAATTTTATGCTCTATTAAATAAGAAACCAATTTGTTTAATAGGTCAAATTAGTTGACCTATATTCGGAACTACGAGGTAATTTTGATAAGCGACATTATGTTATTATTATAATTGTTATGTCCTTGTAAGGCTGTATACTCACGATCGTGTTTACCGCAACTAATTCTGAACAATTATCCTATTTGTGTACAGGGCTTAATAAAACACGATAGTAATTATTTGTTGAGTAAGCACAGTTTATTGTACAATTCATTACTGTTTCCAAGATCACGTACTTTGCTCAAAGGTTATTTCAGTGACAATACTGTAGGAAAAGGATTTCAATAGTGGTAGCTTCGTTCAAACACTAACGATCATTGATTATTTGATGTTGGCATTTACCTACATGCAATAAATAAACTATCAGTGATAATTTATTTATATGCTTGGTTCAGGACAAACTTAAAACACGGATAATATTTCATAATTTAATTTGCGAAATTTAAATTTAATTTAATTTAATCAGCCGCACTAAGTTTAAAGGTTCACGGGTCAATCCATAGCAGCAAAAAGTTGTATTTCTGCTTCATTTCGTCTTCATTCATCATTTGTCGACGCCATTTTAATTGTCGTCTGAACAATAAAATTAGGCGCGCAACCGCTCGTTAATTTTCAGCCTTACAGGCCGACGCCCGACGCGGACGCCGGGCGGCGCGGGCGCAACATACGAGTTTAGTGTCGTAATTATAAGTGAACGGATTTGGGTAGTCGTGTGTGTCGACCGCAGAGTAATTTGATACAGTTATACAATAGGGGAGACCGAGGGGAGTTGAAACAATTTTCACATCTTGTTTAATATAACTCAAACTGTTATCAGAAATCTAGAGGTACTAGTACCAATCGATAGGTTATTCTATACTCTTGCGAATGGTTAGCAAAAAGAAACTGTAAGCCTTAAAAAATGTGGTGAAAAATCGATTTAACCGTAACAAGTCAACTTGTTTCATCTCTCCTCATACCGAGGTGAGATGAAACAGAGGTCGAGGAGAGTTGAAACATTATGATTTTGGGGAGTAATAGGAGCTGCAAAATAAAATTCATGATTTGATTTAAAGGTTTTAATTAAAATTAATCTTTTCAAGTAATCAACAACCTTTTTTAGTAATATTTTACTGAAATATCAGTCAAGTAGGTCTTATACAAATAATAAACTCCTTAATTACTAGAAATTAAATGACGTCCTATGCGTAACATCAATTATAATCAGTCGAATCAACAAAATGTTTTAGATTCTAATATAATCTTTGATAATAGTTATTAGTACAATACTCAATAGTATAACTATCAGTCATTTTTAAGTATTACTATCAGTACTATCTATAAATTATTTAAGTAAAAATACTCTAAAAAAATTTCAAAGACAAATTGGAAACAAATTAATCAGACAAGCCGTTTGAATATGGCAATATGGCTGGCAGCAGGATTAATCCTCTTCTCCTTCATCACCATCATCGTTTCCTCTCTTTTTTGACAACCTTAACCTTTTTAGTTTTACTGCCTAGTTTTGACCTTCTTCTTGTTTTACGTTCTTCAGTAGGGATGCTGAAACTAATAAACACATTAAATCAACCATAAAATCCTTTAATCCTTGTACTTTTTATTACTAAGCTATAATTAGATATTAAATTTAAACCGAGGAGAGTTGAAACAGTCTGTTTCAAAACACCTCAGTGAGAAAAAGCCTCCCAATTTTTATTCAAATCACGATCAAGCAGTAAATACACAGAAATCAAATTTACCAAGTATATTTCATGAATCTATAGATAATGAGTTTTCAAAACGTATTTAGCTCAACCCAAAAAACAAAACCACTAATAAAGTATGAGCATCGTAAAAAATCGTGAAATACTTACTTTTTGCGATTTTCGGCACATGTCATTCAGAACTACACAACTGCACAACTGACGCCACCGGCGTGAACTGACGCGATAGCGGGTGGCGGAAGGTGGTTAAAAACTACGTTGCCAGATCGCTAACGGTTTTAGGTTCCGAGAAATCGGGACTGTTTCAACTCACCTTTGTTTCAAAACCCCTCGGTCTCCCCTACTCTAACTATTTAGTGTAACAATTATTTATCTGTGGCCTGGTTGGGGACATAAATTATTGATAAGACCGTAAATGTCCTGTACGAATTGTAGGTAATGTGAGTCAGAGCATACAGGGGTTGTGTTGTGTGTGCAAGCAATTTATTTGTGGAAGCACATTTGTTCAAAAGAATGAATTAACATTTTATCTTCGTCTTCTTCATCAGTTCGTTCGTCGTATCAAGGCAAAGCCAGCTGTACTGGCTTTATCTTTGAGGAATGTCTGTTATAGATGCAAACTTAGTACCTAGCAAACCTAAATTTTTATAATATTATCTATGTTTGAATTAAGCTTTCGATTTAACTCTTGCAAAAATTTTTAGATAGAGAAATTCAATTACTTTATTTTTAATGTAGAAATTCATGGATCGGAAGTGAGGGCTCGCTAGTAATGTAAGTTTTATTTCAAGTTGTACTCCCGGTCTCCTGAAGATCTAAAGATATACGTATACAGAATGATGGTGGATAAACAACCGTTTCTACTGCAGATTATTATAATTTTACATATTTCGGGTATTATTCATCTTAACAAGCATATACGCTACTCATTCAAAACTTTCATCACTCGTCAAGGTAAACCAAAGTTTCTAAAAAGTATTTATTATGAAATTTTCAGACATCACTGCCTAACAAAATAATGCCTACACGTAAATCTTTAGAATACGTAAATCTACCTACAATCTACGTAGACTAATGTAAAAGTGCGAGTAAGATGCGTTATAAATGCCTTTTTAAACATACTAAATAGTGTTTCGTATAAGCCTACTCTATGTAAGTTTTATTATGTTCACCTCATTATATCTTGAATAGTTAGTTGGCTACGTGACAACTATTTAAATGGTCAATTACACTTGTTTCTTATGTATTCTAAATTGGGAAGGAGTTATGTAACTGTCTGCAAGATTTTTGCAGTAGGTAATTGCTTAGGTAAAAGAAAATTGGAAGGTCTGGCATACCTGCATAAGCTGATAAAGACTGCTAATTTCTTGCATTATCACACACACTCTTTTTTTAAACACCGACACAGTCTTTTTAATAACAAGTCTTTTTATCATGAAAAGTACTTTGATTATTTACTTGAAAAAGTAATTATTATGATGCGGGAAAAAGGATTGATATGGCCATCCTTCTTAATATGAATATGATGTTTGATTTGAACATCACAATTGCATACAATAATTATTATATAAAACACCTTTTTTAATATTCGTTAATATATTACATTAAAACACATTTGTTACATAATATAATTATCACATAATTTTCCATTTTACTCACTGTTATCTGCCATACAATAAAGGCTTTTATTTGAATTATTTGAACCATTTCTTAACAATCATATCTCTACTATCTATATTTTAAAACTATATCAAAATTAGCAACCCAACAAATTCGCATACAAAAATGAAATAGAACACAAAACAAAAATCTTTGAAACTCCGCTACGATTTATATTTATTTCCAACGTGGTGTCTAACCCCCCATTTATAATTTGCATTTTTGTCCGTCTTCACAAACGTGTGGACCGGGCCCGTGACGCCGCTATCTTTGTGGTCGTGGTCATCGTGGTCGTGGTCACGGTCGCGGTCGTGGTCATATTCATCTTGACCGCGCTTCGGTCGCTGCCATCTTTCGTAGCGAACTGGAACTGAAATTGTGTCATGTTAGATAAAAAACGTCTTAACGTTTAAGCAGCAGCCTAAACTGCTGCTTAAAACGCTGCTAAGCTGCTGTTCTAAAACGAATTACTAGCATACTTATAACTGTAAAATAAAACATGTGTGCGTGTACTAGTGTACACAAGTAAGAAGTGAAACTTCTCTATTTTTCAAAAAATAATTTACTATATGCAACTTTACAGAAATACGGTCGAATCACGCGTGGTAGGGATAAGAAAAAGATGGCGCGTATCGGAAAAATGTCACGCGTAACGAAAAATCAAAAAATGTTACACTAAATTTTTTTCCAACCCCGATAAAGAAGTTTCACTTCAATAATAATTTATAATTATCTCACGAGACAGCGCTATTGTTTATATGAATTTTGTTAAGAAAGTTGAGGAGATAGAACTTGTAATAAAAGAAAAAGCAAACATTACCCCAAGTATGAACTATTATTATAAAGATGTCTGTTTTCATTATGAAATTTAATTGTACCACGTGTCACTTGCTCTATTTTCCCCTCAAAGATTTTCCCTGTTATATATAGATATAGATAATAGTATCTATAGAACTACCTATAAGTTTAGGTATGTATAATAAATTGTATAACAATTAATTGTATTATGTAAAAAAGACATTATAACTCCGAATAAATAACCGTAATGGACATAAAATAGCTTTCTATAGATAACTATAAAATTATCAGTTTGTAACTATTATAGAAAAACACTTGCTATACATTTTCAAATAACACCAACCTTGTAACAATAACTTTAATAAAAGCCACTTATGTTTCTAACCGCAGACAAAATGCGTAACACAGAACGTTTTTGTTATATCATATTACATTTTTGTTAAGATATAGTTACTAGGTTCTTAATAATTTTATAAATTGAGTAGAGTTTAGAAAATTACTAAAGTAATTGTTTTAAATTAGCTGTGCACCATTTGTAAAATGTAGAGCTCTACTATACTGTGTGTATATAATAGATATTATAAAACTGAAGAGTTTGTTTGTTTGTTTGAACGCGCTAATCTCAGTTTCTACTGGTCAGTTTTGAAAAATTCTTTCGGTTTTAGATAAACCATTTATTGAGGAAGTATAGGCATAATATCATCACGCTAAGAACAACAGGAGCGGAGCCACGCGGGTGATACCGCGCGGCACAGCTGGTTATTTATATATAATAACTAGCGACCCGCCCCGGCTTCGCACGGGTGCAATGCTGATACTAAATACACTACAGAAAAATAATTGTGAACGTTGTATAGGTATAAAAATATAGCGGCCCGCTCCGGCATCGCACGGGTATAAAATACCTACATAGCCGGGCGGCCGCAAACGCTACGTCCCGCAATTTTTAAATCTGTAATATCTTCGAAAATATTCACTTAAATCATACGGTGTAAAGGGCCATATGGATCTATATTAAATGAACAGTGTATCCATGGTATTTAATTGGTTAAGGATTAATGCTGTATTGGTTAAAATCGCTTCGAAAATTAGCCATTATTTGTCGTAAAAAGTAAATGACAAAAAAAAGTTATTGTGGGTTATCCATAAGAGATAGACATATACCATCCCGGACTTTTCTGTAGACCTTTTCAATGTGTATAATACTTAGTACATTATTTTGATAAAACTCGTAGGGTTCAGCCTGCGTTTGCAATGTAAGCGGAATAAATGTAATTTTTTACGACATCACATTAGAAACCTCAAAAATAACTGTACTTATCCACTACTTAATGGATCTTATTATACATATAAACCTTCCTCTTGAATCACTCTATCTATTAAAAAAAACCGCATCAAAATCCATTGCGTAGTTTCAAAGATTTAAGCGTACAAAGGGACATAGGGACATAGGGACATAGGGACAGGGAAAGCGACTTTGTTTTATACTATGTAGTGATATAATACCTACTAGGTATTCTATGTAGCGGTGGTAGAGGCGCGTATCTGGTGACCCGTAGCGGCCTATGCACTGTGTAGAACGGCGCAGACCAAGCTGAGCTGGTTACCACCACACTTGCAAGAAGAAGCTGTAATACGCGAAGATATAATTTGTAGTTAAAATAATTAATTAAATCAGTGTGTCAAATCATTAAAATACTATAAAGGCTGATTTCACAATTTATCGAGTACTAGGTTTTCGCCCGCGGCTTCGCCCGCGCAGTCAAAGAAAAACCCGCATAGTTCCCGTTCCCGGGATTTCCGGGATTGCGTCATTTTCCCGGGATAAAAAGTAGCCTATGTCCTTTCTCGGGTATCAAAATATCTCCATACCAAATTTCATGAAAATTGGTTGAGTAGTTTAGGCGTGATTGAGTAACAGACAGACAGACAGAGTTACTTTCGCATTTATAATATTAGTATGGATTCTGTTTAGCTTATCTGTCAGTTAAAAATTAAAATAACAAATAAAATATAATGCATGATAATATAAAAAATAATTTGGAAAATCCAAAAGTGCACGCCTCATAATTTTTTTTTTAATAAATATTTATTAATTATTATTTTTGTTTATTTAATAACAATTAAACCATATCGAATCAGACCCTGAAAAATGAAAGGGTTCTATTCCTGAGCATACTCAAGCGTAAGAGAAAAAAAAAGACTCGATTAGTAAAGTATTTCGGTCGCTATCGTGTTAACAAGAAAAAGGATCCGCACATACAGACACACGGACGTCCAAGACAGAACTTTTTTAAACTGTTTTTTAACTAGTTTAAATAACAAAAATGACATCAAAAATATCATGAACGTTAAAAATAGTGTTTTTTCTTAATATGTGTGTGTATGTATTATCTTACAAGTGCAATGTATGATACATAAAGACATTTTAAGTTTGAAAAATCAGATGTTTTGCGCGAAGTGACAGTAGTACCCACCTCAACGCTTCGCTTATGAGGCGTGCAAAAGTGTTAACTTGCTAAATAAATGATCAAAATTTGCTATATTAATAAATAAATTATATTAAAAATAGCCTGTTACGAACATAATAAGTTAGTGCTAAAATTCGCTCTTTGTTTTACGTCTTTAATTTTATAGTTTTAAGGTTTTTATTATCCAGTCTCACCTTTAAATATTTTATAGCAAGGAGAAATATTGATCCTAATTGCATATAAAATAATATAAATAAAAAATGCATATCATATTTAATTACCTATTATTTAAAACAATGAAACATAAAGTTATAATAAAAAGTAAGTTTATTTTATACCTAGTGTTATGTTTTTGTACATATTTTATATTGGCGTGACGGCCATTTCTACAAAAAATCAGAGAACGTCCGAAATATATTTTATCATTTTTTATTCGTCTAGGTTTTAACTTTTAACGTTAATTCATACTACTCGGAAAGATGATGAAACCAACCTATATTGAACAACCAAACAAACCCAAAGTTTAACTGTGACCAATTGAAAATTGCTACAGACCATTTCTTATATAAACTTGTGTGTCATTTAGGTTATAATAACAGCATAAACGTAGATAACCGCAGGCAAAGTTCGCAATCAATATCACATATTTCATGACCCAAAGGCACACAGCCCTATATAAAACCGGCCGAGAATTCACCAAATGTCAAAATAAACTTACATAAACACTTACCAAAGTGTAGCAATCCATATCACTTGGAATAATGCCGCCTATAGTGTCAATGCGGCGTTTATAAAGAAAGAAACGAATTTGTATCACTTTCTATCGGTTGTACGCTCCACTGGGTTTGAATTCATTGGTCTTACCATCAGTGAGGTCAATTTTAAAGTAATTCAGAGAGAATGCTGGAATAAACAGAGGCAGAATGATCATGGTGAACGCCTCTCGAACTGCGCGTTGAGAACATAATGTAGGTGGTTTTGGCAATACGAAGATCTTAAATGTATCTCTGTTTATTAGTCTTTCATAGATAGCAATCCGTTTATATGTGTGTGCATGTTATTATGTAGACATTACTCTCCAACACTACAACTGAATAATTTTTGAAGGCTCGATGGTTCACCATCCAATTCCGGTTAAGCATATTAAAATATCATACCAGCCATTTTTTGTTCCAAACTAAGCATGGTTGGTTTATTAGGTATTGGTTTCAATGATCCCATATACCTACTTGTGGTCCCAGAAAGCTGAAGCACTATTTGCACGTACAGAAAACTCATCTTAATTTTATTTTATTTATCCCCTCCACTGGGTGATTGGCGAAAGAGGGGGCGAATTAGGTATTTTGACAACTGAAAATCGCCTCTTAGAACCAAAACAAATGTTTGAGTTGGGGCATGAAAGTTTCTTTATTCATATTATATACAAATTTTGTAATTTAGCTACTTATTGTTATAAAATTATTTGACTACCCTCAGCAATTCAGATGAAAACGTAAACACATGGTAAGCTCGGGTTTTTAATTTTTTATATGTTTCATATAATACGGAAAAGCTTTCGACCAGGATGAAACAGTTCTTACTCCAAAGAATGCATTAATTTCTTAAACCTTTGAGCAACATAAAAATGTCGTGACGTTCTCGACTTCAAAATGTTGTCTTTTACAAATTGAGTAAGTAATTGGCTGACGAACTTTATGATTATTATGTAAAATTATATTTCTTTTCAAGAGAACGTACAGCCCCAGAATAGTTAATTGGTACAGCTAAGAAATTTAGCAGCGTTTTATAGTAATTGTTCTTCCAAAACATATTATTATTTAAAGTATTCAATAACTGAAATATAAAAAAATAATGGCTAATTTGCAAGTAGGTCTGCAGCTAAAATATGACAAAAGTTATCTTGATTGGTAGGTAGTCCAGTCTGTGGGAAAATGTAAAAGCCTCTGCTCTACAAAAGGTGGCGTAGAAAATGTTTTGAAACAATATTGTTTAGGTATGAAAGGTTAATAAAAATCCAAGTTTTCGACCTTGACGGACCCAGGCGCTAGCCGCCATCTTGAATTAAAGGTGCTAAAATTAGGTATATTTTAAATAACTTCTCAATTGTTTACTAAATCACAAAAGTGTCTATGAGGGGTTCAAAGAAGACAAAATTACCTACATTTTTTTCATACATGATTATTCTGTAAGTCTTAAAGGTAAAAAGTTACAAGCGACGGAAATAATAATATTTACAGAAATCATATAATTTTAATTTTGTTTAAAAATTGTGCAGCAATCTTTTTTTATTCTTTTTGATGGCCCGGGCTGGTTAATGGTGGCTTCTTCATTATCGTCGCTGAAATTTTCTGTTTCATTGTCTGTATTTTTAGTTTCCAACCATGAAATTTCGTCGATTAAATTTACTTTTAATTGATAACTTTATGAATCGTTCATATCGGATATCTTCTAAGGATTCCTTATCCATGTCCCCTCCGTAAAAAGTTACTAGAAAGCGTGCACCAGCGTCTTCAATTTCTTCTGGTCATGATGACGAAATTTCATGGTTGGAAACTAAAAATACAGACAATGAAACAGAAAATTTCAGCGACGATAATGAAGAAGCCACCATTAACCAGCCCGGGCCATCAAAGATAATTAAAAAATGATAGCTGTACAATTTTTAAACAAAATTAAAATTATATGATTTCTGTAAATATTATTATTTCCGTCGCTTGTAACTTTTTACCTTTAAGACTTACAGAATAATCATGTATGAAAAAAATGTAGGTAATTTTGTCTTCTTTGAACCCCTCATAGACACTTTTGTGATTTAGTAAACAATTGAGAAGTTATTTAAAATATACCTTATTTTAGCACCTTTAATTCAAGATGGCGGCTAGCGCCTGGGTCCGTCAAGGTCGAAAACTTGGATTTTGATTAACCTTTCATACCTAAACAATATCGTTTCAAAACATTTTCTACGCCACCTTTTGTAGAGCATAAATACCTACAGACTGGATTAAGGCAAAATTTTGCTTTATTTTTTGAGTAAGGCAATACTGGAGCGTTGCTTAGTATTATGACATAAATACTTTGTTAAACAAAATTGCGCTTTATACGCGTGAAATTAATGTTTGTAAACTTGGAACATTGCTAATCTAAATTTAGTTGTTTTAAAGAATTGGAGTAATTAATTTTTTAAAACGGATCAGCATTTATTTTTACAAATATTTACGTCATTCTGTCTGAGAGTGTCAAACATTTTGAAAGAAAAACGATGGCAAGTTAATAAAATTGTAGGATGCGAACTTATTGTTCAACAAAATTGCATCGCTTCGCTGATCATTTTTAATAATAGACTTTAGTTCCCAGTGTGTCAAAGGTTGTTATTTGTTTAAAAAGTATCTTTGATAGTATAAGATTATATTATCTCTGACTTGATAGAGTTGTAGAGTAAGAAATTGAGTTGTATCTGTGTAAGTCGATATAGTGTTCTGTATACGATGTTGTAGTGTAATAAAGGAACTCAAATACATGTAATACATATGTATACAGTTTTTAGTTAAGACTACATCATATTTTGAGATTGAGTGTACAGTGTACTTACATAATACAACACGTTTTTTGCGGGTTATCGAATAAAACTAGGAGGAGTGCATTCCCTAGTTTATTAATATCAAAAATAATAAACACACAATAACTGTACATGCACAATGCATATATCATAAAGCATAAACCCGCCTCGTACCCGGTCGTACTCTTTGTACGCCAAAAGATAACTGGTGACCAGGCTATTTGTATATTTCTCATGCTATTTTGAATTGAAGTTTAGAAATGTTACAAATAAAGTTTAATATTCAACAATTTACACATGTAAAGATTACATAATCTTATGTACTGCATGATTTCTTGGGAATAAACACAGATATGTATGTTCTATTCTACGTCAAAGGTGTTGTGATTGTAATAAGAATGTGATCGTTATTATTAAGTTATTATTATTAGTAAAACGATAACTGATCCTATCTATTAAACCTATTAATATTATAAATATGAAAGTTTGCATGGATGTATGGATGTTTGTTACTCTTTCACGTAAAAACTACTGAACCGATTACAATGAAATTTAGCACACATATAGAGGGTAACTTGGGTTAACACATAGGATAGGTTTTTTCCCGGAAATCCCACGGGAATGGGAACTATGCGGGTTTTTCTTTGAAAATGCGGGCGAAGCCGCGGGCGGAAAGTTAGTAGAGTATAATTTTCTAAAATAATTTCGTCAATTTAGGTGCTTTGCGTCGTTATTTTAATACAATTTAGTCCGTTCATTATTAACTACGAAATAATATTCGTAATTACATTTATTTTTTAAATATTAATAATTTCATTAAAGTTCATTAAAATGCGTTTTTATTTGATTCTCCTCAGTTTTAATAATATCTGGTGTATGATATTTTATACAAAAAAAACCTATGTTATAGGTATGTCGAATCACTGTAGAAATAATCTTAACGTTTTTGTGCATTTACGCATTTTAGTAATTGTAAACTCAAATTAGTTTTATCTCCTTCGTTCGTTTTCTTTATTTTGATTGAAAAATTTTAAAATAATTATAGTTACAATGTGCACAATAATATCAATGAATTTTTGTACCTTATAGAGTAAGTCAAACGTGCTTAATTAATTTCATAGATGAATGCAACCGGACATGTTAGGACAGTCGTGCACAAAAGTATTAATAGATAAATAATAAAAAATCGAATATATTAGGTACTTAATTTATTTAGGTATTTAGGAAATACGTCGCCTCTTGTTTTTATTACGTTCATATTAGTCAATATGTAGATACTTACGTCATACATATCATAAATCAGAAATCAGGAAGTTTAGATATGTATTAAAATAAATTAATATATTTTATAATATTTAAGATTTTTTAAATAATTGAATTTACACAATTATACGCATTATGTAAGAAAATAATTTTCATTAATATTTTGTATAATGCGTATAAATGTGGCTCTTAATTTTTTTGTATAATCTATACTAATATTATAAAGCTGAAGAGTTTGTTTGTTTGTTTGTTTGTTTGTTTGAACGCGCTAATCTCGGGAACTACAGGTCCGATTTAAAAAATTCTTTCGGTGTTAGAAAGCTCATTTATCGAGGAAGGTTATAGGCTATATATCATCACGCTACGACCAACAGGAGCGGAGCCACGGGGGTGAAGCCGCGGGGAGCAGCTAGTATAACATAAAACATTGTATACCTTCTTTTTTGGTTTAGTATGCAAAACAAAACAGTATTATAGGCTGTAGCATCGCAGTATGCAGTCGCACGCTGCACAATGTCTTGTTACCGCACTCTACATAGACATGTTAATACAATTTGCTCACCAGATCATGACCATATCAATGATTGATATTAATGCTTAATTACTTTCAACACTTCTGTCCCTGACTGTAATTATCTGGCACACTTTCGTACATTTCACAATCGTTTATTGTCTGTAACCTAATTAACAATTTTGTAATGAAATGGACTAATTTATAATATCTTTACAAATGGTTGATAGGTCTTTTCTAAAGCTTTACCTAATGAAAAAACAAAAAAAACAATACATACGTAGTTAAATATATAAAGAATTATTGTTATTTATGTATTACATGTCACTACCACAATTCTGATGATTACAAAGATACCACAAAAATCCAAAATCCGTCTAGCGATTTGGGCTGTAAGCCTGTAGGGCGTGCCAAAGAAACTTCCAAGTTACATACGTACACTCGAAAAACATAACCCTTCTTTCGCAGTCGTGTAAAATGTAAAGAGCGACGTCAAAACATATTTCCATAGTTGACTCACACCCACATGTGCGTTGAATCGTAAAAAGTAAATTGTATGACGTATTTATTACGTTTAATAATTCATGTTTAATTACTCAATTAATTACAATTAAGTGTGTATTTGTGCATTAATTCATGTTATTTGATTGATGTGTGTAACCACTGTGGCTAAATCAAATACCGATGTTATGTTTCTATTAAAACGTGAAAATATTACCCGATTTCATCACATTGCAATGAAGAATTATTATTATAGCTATCCGCCCGCGGCTTCGACCGCGTTTTCAAAGAAAAACCCGCATAGTTCCCGTTCCCGTGATATTTCCGCGATAAAACCTATCCTATGTGTTAATCCAAGTTAGATATGTGTGCTTAATTTTATTGTAATCGGTTCAGTAGTATTTGCGCGAAAGAGTTTAAGCTGGGTATCGACTTCGCGCTCCTGGCGCGCGCGCTATGATTGACCGCGCCGAGAGTGCGTTCCGCGGAGCGCGTTCCAAATAATTGAAGTATATCAACTAAGCGCACCTGGCGCGCGAGGCAACTGTTCCAGTGTTTGACCGTTCATCATGGAAGCTAGTCGTGTACGAGCAGCAGCAGCATTTTTTTCTTTAACTCCGGCACAGGGACTACCATTTCACTACTGATTTCTCTCCAAGCATCTTCTCTAAGCGATTTATTATGATACGAAGAAATTTTACTGTTCTACAAAACTTCTTTCGTACCATATAGCTGAATAAACGGCTAAAAATTAAATAAATAAAAAATCTAAATTACGGCAACTTTGGTTATCCATAATTATTACTTGGAGCGCAACAAACACAAAAAATACGACAAACCCGTCTCCATTGGCGCGCGCGCCACGTTTGATGCGCGGTAAAAAACCGACACCCGACGGAACGGACCGCTCCGTGTTCGACCGCTCCAACGAACGTTTTGGCGCGCGTTCCAAACTGGTATCCATTTCACGCGGCTGGAGCGCGCGCCAATATTCGTTCTCTTGGAGCGCGAAGTCGATACTCACCTTAAACAAACATGCATAACACATAGGATACATATCTCACACACTCACAAACTTTCGCATTTATAATATTATGTTAGTAGGATAGGATAGGATAGGATTGAAGTTGGTAAAAGATAATTTGCCTTATATAATTCAAAGGATGTTAACAAATAAATAAATAATATCCGATTGACAAGTTTGATAGCTTTCTACAAGTTATTTAATCAAATTGTAAACAGAAGAATTACGGCGGGAACCAGAAGGAAATCGGAAAGAAACCGGTAAATTGATGTTAACGTTAAGGCAGTGATACAATTAGCTCTATTGTCTTTGAAATATTAAGAAGCATACTTATTGCCAATTTTCTTTTCCAATATTATAAAACACTGGTGGTTAAGAACTTTTTTTTAATTAAAATCAACGAAGTATTTTAAAATCACTGAATTATCTGTAATTTTCAGTTAAGATTTTCGTCCATTTTCTTTTCCAACTGCAATTAAAATTAAATGTAATTGAGACGTTATATTTTGTAATTTGCACACCATGAAAATACTTGACAATATTTAAGAACTATTTGTACTTACTTAGGACTCGTGGACTACAAAGAGTGATAGATTAGATTATCAAATGCTTTTAGATACCACCTTGTACAAAATATAGAACATAATATTTCCGTTTCGTACCCACTGTGCCACCAGCCTTACAAATAAGAAGCGGTAAATAATTATGGGATATTACATAATCTATTATTTTACGGTTGTTGCCGTTTAGTCGGATATCGGAGTCTTTGTCTGTTATGGCGATAAACGCTCTATTTAATTGCGATTGTCATTATTGCGCAAAAACAATGACAAACTAATTAGTGTAGGAAGTTATATGCCGCTTCACTACATAGTATAAAACAAAGTCGATTTCTCTGTCTCTATGTCCCTATATGTATGCTAAAACATTTAAACCTACGCAACGGATTTTGATGTGTATTTTTCACTTTTCAGATAGAGTGGTTCAGGAGGAAGGTTTTATCACATATTTGATACTAGGTTTTAGTATATAATTTGTTAAGTTTTAGTACTAGTAAGTACAGTTTCTAGTATTATATTATCTATACTATGGGATTATTATATTATCTATGGTAGCATAGTATTAAAAGTCTCTTATTTCTTTAGGAATGATAAATTAATTTATGTAGAAAGTTATTTCGCTTAATTATTAATTAATTCGCTTGATAAAAAGTTAATTCTAAAGTTATAGTCTGTCGTTGTAATCTGTTCCGGCATTTAATATTTTTTTGTTCTATTGCGTCTTCTGGGAAATGTATTCTTTTTGATTAATCTTTGTTATGTTTTATATAAGTTTGATTGATTATGTTGTTTATGATTTCCTTAATATTTAATTACACTTAATTGTGACTTCAGTAATTACCTATTTCTATAAAAATATACACCTGCTATTTTGCTTGTTCAGGAAAACGATAGTAGAAAATTATGAAATAGGTAGCTACGCTATTATTTTACATATTACATAAATTCATCACGAATTCAATTCAATTCAATTAGATATTTGTATTGGAGAGTTTATCAAATGAATTTATGTAAAGCAAACGATTGTATACTGTGAGGATTGTGCACCTGTTTAGACTAAAATTATAATAATAATTTAACATTTATATTTTATAATCTCTTGCAACTATTATTATTATATCCAAATTATAATAATAATTTAACATTTATAATCAACTGTTATTATTACATCCGGAATTTATTCATTGATGGTTTAAAAATAATACTCTTGTACTTTGTGTAATATATAATTAAGTTTTGTAACCTATTAATGTTGTAAGAACCAAATAAAGATGATTTTATTTATTTTTATTTATTTATTTAATTATCTGTGGTAAAAGCACACAATAAAGTTTTTTTGTTGAGAATGCATAAAAACAGCGAATGGATTATTTTTTTCAAATTATTATTGTAAGAAAAAAACAATAAAATAGATATTATGTAAAATGTAAATTAGTGTAATAAACCAATCATTAATAATTACCTATATCATTTTATCTATTACAATCTATAACGTAAGATAAAAAAAGGATGTTCAGCACTTAGGTATTATCCAGTCTTTAATGAACTTACTAATTCATTACATTATCAAAAACTTGCGAATATATTTCCAAACATTACAGATAAAATAATCCATTCTAAACATTCTCTTTCGATGATGTTTAACGACCTTGCCCTCAGCTTTCAAAAGAATCAACAAAGAAAACTATCAGAAATTTCTTCAACCTATTTCTTAACTATCACCGAAAAGCCTATAAATAAATTGCCAACAACTATTGTGTTTCAAAGGTTGTCAACATCTCAAGATGTCACAACGTCTCAGCAAAATGGTAATAGATTGAAACCAAAGATTACAGAAATAAGAGAATGTGGTTTAGTGAAAGTGATCGATATAAATTGAAAAAGTGTATCATCTAGACCGGGAGATACTGACACAAAATTTCGAGTCATTTGTAACAAGGATGGCGGTTCTACAGGGGTCTTAGTACGCAATGACAAAAAGAAAAATGATGGTGTGAACGCTGGTACCGGTGTCTTAGTCGCGTGGGCGTTTGTCGAACTCGTCGGAAAAATAGCGAAAGTCAAACGATTTGTAACACAAAAATTTTAGAATTTACCGATAGCCCATAAAAAAGTAGTAGGCGGTAGTGTCATGCCATACTTTTCCGGTGTGACTTACAGCCCGCCATACCGACGCGAATGTGTTGATTTAAATAAAACAATCATTCAACCATTTGTACCAGGCTAACTTTTGCACAGGTAACTATCGTCGTGCAGCCATTTACGAAAATCGCCATGCCATACTTTTCGGACGATTCCAAATGGTCGCCATACCGCCGAAAATCTGCAAAAAAAATTTATTTCGCCAAACTTTTTGTACCAGTATTGCATTTGGATTTTTGGAGAGTATTTGATAAAATGTGACCATTATTATATTTGCCATACTTCTAGTAGGGGGAAAAAGTGCTGTTATACTTGAAAACTTAATTTATTATTAATTTATATAAGTGAGGATTTCCAACACTTAGATCTTTGAAATTTTGTATTTATATTTGTTGATCCTCAAACTTACAGGAAAAATAAGTGCCATACTGTTACAAATCGTTTGACTTTCGCTATTTTCCGACGAGTTCGACTAACGCCCACGCGACTAAGCCGCCGGTACCAGCGTTCACGCCATCGTTTTTCTTTTTGTCATTGCGTACTAAGACCCCTGTAGAACCGCCATCCTGTTACAAATGACTCGAAATTTTGTGTCAGTATCTCCCGGTCTAATCTGTATTTGTGCTATTTTGAGATAGATGGTTTTGCAAGCTTGATAGTGAATTTCAAATAACGGCGACATGATCCAACGGTTTATTAGTTAATAAAATAAATAATTTTATTTTTATAATAAACAAAAGTGTAATTAATAGGCCGTCAACAATGTTGAAGTTATAAAAAAAAGTAATAAGAACAATATAACACGGCATTCTAAATTCAAATTAGGCGCGCAAAAAACAATTATTTATTGGCGGAATGTTGGCGGGAAATCATTAGTTTACACGTTTGATACGACAATTAAAATAAAATGCTATAACAGTGACTTGTTCATTTCAGAGATGGATTTGGTGTTTCTTCGCGTTTTATTCTGGATCAGCATGGAATCCTGTAAAAGCTGTTCCTAATCCACAAAATAGGCCGAGTACTATTGAATCACAAGCAAAATTTTTCCAGTAAGTTTTTCGCCAATTATAAATAAAATAATTTTCTCTTCATTTTCTTTATGCAAAAATTTAAAAAAAAAGAAAATCCTAATACTATTAAAATTCAACTTCATAAATTAGTAATAACTATAGTTAATTAAATTAAAAGTAAATTAGAGGCATAATGTTCTTTCACCGTTCACGACTCATTATTTTAATTATTATAATCAATTAGGTTTAATTTTCACGGGCTTAAGTTACAGCCTTGTTAAAATTAATTAACTAAATTAATAATTCACTGTTTTATAAGTATAAAACGAATATAAACAATCATAAACTGTACCATAGTTTTATCATTTATTATTTTGTTTATGTAAATTCTTCTTTATATTTCTAAATAAAGTATGTTTCACTGAAACTCTTTGTTACCAAACCTCTGTATCTATGCATATGTCTATCCTTAACAAAAACTATATCAACTAAAAGCTAAACCATCATTTATAGGGACTTTTTCTCAGTACAGTTGAGTCCGTACAAGATAGAGTTCGGTCATGTATGTGAAGATCCAAACACGTGGGAACAACGTTACGAGCGGAAAGATTATAAAAACCACAGGGACATGGGAAAAGTAACCGGCATTTATTATGCTTTGCCTTCTTTCCTTCGCTGATCGTTGATGGTTTATATGCCTGTCTTATGTCTATGAAACATTAACGATCTCTATATGCTATTCTTCGTCAACTATATTAAGGATGTGTATTGCTTTTAAATTAAAAGAATTTGGAGCTAAAATATCGAACAGCTTGATACTTAGTTTTGCAGCATTTAATTCAATTCTTTAATTTTTTTTCATATCCATCTGCTGTTAATAAAAGTAAAACAATAAGCACATTCCTTAGTAGTTGATCCCAAATCATATCTAACTGTTCTTTCGCTTCGCTTGGCAAGGTATAGGCAGATGCCTACTTCGGAGGATTTTGACCAAGGTCACCGATTGGGCAGTGAGGACCACTTCACTGAAAGGCATGAACGATCAAGACCTTCATCTGGATTATTTAATGCTAAAGTACGCTTCTGCTTTATTATGTTTAACAGAAATGTTCATTTAAAGTAACAGACTGATTTATTACATTCACACAATATCAATCATCATTAATTTCGTTTTTTATAAAGATTACGCTTTCAATGTTTCTTGTGACTGTTAACATTTTCTTTTTCCTACTAACCTCTCTTTGTATCACTTTATAATTATTCTTGGTATTAATACGTAACGTTTTGCAGGTTCGTTGGGGTGACAAGAAAGGAGGATATGGTGAACATTACTGGGACCTAAATCACGCAGGTCATACTGATGACCATGACAATGGTGATTACGATTCAGACGGTCAATATAACCATGATACGTATGACGAGCCCAGTGAACAATCCCCTACATATGAATCTAAAGAAGAACTAACATACGACGAAAGTGAACGTATTAAGAGAGCGGATTCAGAAAAAGCACGCAGAGAATTAGAAACCCAGAGGGATCAACAAGCATATTACAATCATGAAAACCATGAAGGAGAGTTTAAGAGACAACAAAAGAAACCAAGGGAGAAGCATCACATAGTGTTAGTTGTAAACCAAAGAGAAAGAGAGCCTAATAGACAAAGGGATGTGAAGCAGCGGCCTTACGAAGGATCAGTTAGACGTCATCCAAGTCTAGAAAGTTCTGTAGCCGCTTCAGCACCAAGACTTTTCTTTGAATCATCTACGGGTCATGTAATAGATAGAACTACTGGTCAAGCATATGTGCTACAGCCAGTTGTTCATCATTAAGCCTAATTTAAGAAATTATTTATTGATAGTAATTTTACGTTCGGTTTAAGTGTTAATTTATTTTGTGTCTGAATGTTAAATAAATATTTTAATTGAGCGATTGTGTTTCTTTTCGTGACAAATGATCTTTATAAAATGGTTGGTAGTTATGTAAGGCATAGTAAAATAAAAAATCGAGGTAGTAAAATATTCAAATACATGCTACATAATGTAGACATTATTTGTTCGATTAACAAATAAAACTTTTTGCAGTCATTATGAATCGAACCCAAGATAATTAGGTTACAAAACTACCATAAAATACGTAGCAATTTCTAATGTTACTATATAATAATTAATGAATAACTAACGATAGCGTAATTCCCACTTGACTGCATGCAATCTGAGTTTAATAACTGTTGTCACGTTGTTCTAATAAATCCTTCCTGTACTTTCTCTTTAATATATTGATGAATAGGTTTTGCTGGTGAAAGTTAAAAAAATAAACTTGTGGAAAATCTTTCAAAAATACAATTCAATTTTCACAATATCAGCCGCTCTAGGAAAATAGCCGAAAATTTGTAAAAATATATTTTTGATATTTGTTGATGCAAAATGATATACGTAATATTCAAAACTAAATCATTAGATGAAATATGCTCATCTATTATTATTAACAGTAGGTTAAAGTAGTATCAATAAGTTTATATTGTTTAAATTAACTTATAAAATTATTTAAATCTGTAAATGTCAGTTTTATTGATAACAATGGAATAAATTATTATTAAAATAAATAAGAAAAATAAATAAATTGGTAAAAAAATATTATGAAAAGACGAAAATCTTTGTTACTAAAATGCAGCCAAAAGAAAGGTTATTCTTTATTCTAACAAAAACGCCGTTAGACGCAATCAATGTAAAACATAATATTGTAATTTTTTATATCATTACAATTGCCCGTGAGAAATTTTTTTACGTAATTAATAAACATTATTTAAATTTATGCATATGTCTACGTAATAACACGAAAATTAAAAAATGCTGAACCCTTTATAGTTAATCATACTGTAATAACATTTCAAAGTGAGAACACGTGCATAAAATGGATAAAATTGCAAATAAAAAGTGCTTAGTTTTACACACCAATACTATTGAAATGGTTAGAAAGGAAATCAAATTAAGTAGGCCAGGTGAAATGAAAGAAGTTATTAATATTTTGAAGGAGTGGGTGAAAATGCAACCGCATTTTAAGAAGAAAGATTTTCGTTAGTATACATTTTTTAATAGTATGTTGTGTAAATAATATCCAGAGTTGATAAACTTTTATTAGATTTATAGTCTTATTTATTTGGTTCTGAGTAGCGTATTACTCACCTTTGATTTGATGTATTATAATATTCCAACGGTACTTTGAATTACTTTTGTATTTTTAATATAAGAACAAGAATGAAATAAGAGTTTAAGGACATTGAACAAAATGTCCTTAAACTCGTTTCATTTAAAGTGCACGTTTATGATGTCATTTTGTTTAAGTATTTTACAGTATTTAGAGTGAAGTAAGGCATTTAAAATATCCATTAATGTGATAATATTTTATTATTAGGTTTAAATCTTTTATGTTGAAAGGAGTGTATTTTTTGCATTTTTGTAAGAGCTATAATTAATATAATTAATATAGGGAAATATTATAGAAATTAATTAGGAAAATATTCTATAAAATTTTAGCCGATTCGTATCTGGAGAGATGTATCGTAGCATCTAAAGGTTCAGTAGAAAAAGCAAAAAATCGTTTGGACAAAATGTGCACTATGAGAACTTTGATGCCTGAATTCTTTGAAGACAAAGATCTTACAAAAGATTTTCAGGAACTATTTGAGACAGTGTAAGTATTTGATAAATAATTAATTAATTTTTGGTAATTTTAAAACAACAATTTGACAAATATAAAAAAAAACACTGAAGATTTCAATAATTATTTTGTATATTTTGTGTGTCTGTTTATTTCATCGTAGGAAAGGGTAGATTTTTTTAACATGAAGGAACAAAAAAGAGCAATATTTTATGGTTATAAAAACAGCGGACTGATAGACCGGGAGATACTGACACAAAATTTCGAGTCATTTGTAACAGGATGGCGGTTCTACAGGGGTCTTAGTACGCAATGACAAAAAGAAAAACGATGGCGTGAACGCTGGTACCGGCGGCTTAGTCGCGTGGGCGTTAGTCGAACTCGTCGGAAAATAGCGAAAGTCAAACGATTTGTAACAGTATGGCACTTATTTTTCCTTTAAGTTTGAGGATCAACAAATATAAATACAAAATTTCAAAGATCTATGTGTTGGAAATCTTCACTTATATAAATTAATAATAAATTAAGTTTTCAAGTATGACAGCACTTTTTCCCCCTACTAGAAGTATGGCAAATATAATAATGGTCACATTTTATCAAATACTCTCCAAAAATCCAAATGCAATACTGGTACAAAAAGTTTGGCGAAATAAAAATTTTTTGCAGATTTTCGGCGGTATGGCGACCATTTGGAATCGTCCGAAAAGTATGGCATGGCGATTTTCGTAAATGGCTGCACGACGATAGTTACCTGTGCAAAAGTTAGCCTGGTACAAATGGTTGAATGATTGTTTTATTTAAATCAACACATTCGCATCGGTATGGCGGGCTGTAAGTCACACCGGAAAAGTATGGCATGACACTACCGCCTACTACTTTTTTATGGGCTATCGGTAAATTCTAAAATTTTTGTGTTACAAATCGTTTGACTTTCGCTATTTTTCCGACGAGTTCGACAAACGCCCACGCGACTAAGCCACCGGTACCAGCGTTCACACCATCATTTTTCTTTTTGTCATTGCGTACTAAGACCCCTGTAGAACCGCCATCCTTGTTACAAATGACTCGAAATTTTGTGTCAGTATCTCCCGGTCTATGATCATCAAATTGGAAACATGATTGTATTTTGCTTTTTAAATTATGTTTGACATTTTTGATATCTGGGTCCATTTATTTATTTTATCTACTAATATTAATATGTAGGTATAACTATTATTATATAATATTATTTGTACATGTCGGTATTATTCGGGTATTTTTCTAACATTTTTATGAGAAGAAAAGGAAAAAATGAATTTTTATTGCAGAATTCTGACCATTTGCCCGAAATTAACGAAGGAACACCAACGAGTTTTCGTAGTAAAAGCCTACAAGAATCCTTCGAGCTCAAAACTATTCACTACGTTTTTTAAATATGGAGTTTATGTAAGTTATTATTCTTATCTAGACTCGTTCAAAAATGATATTTTTAAATAAAAACAACTGGGAATGTTTTTATGTTTGGTGTTCACAATATCATAATATGAGTTTTGAAATAGATCTAAATATTTAGTGTAGGGATTTTATTTTTATTATATGTACCTTCTTTCTTTACTTGAAAAGTGTCTTTTATAATGTATAATTATAGGTATAGTTTTATTTAAGGCTGCTTGAAATTAGGTATATATACGGCAGCGTAAACCAATCGTAATATTGAATTAAATAATTCCTAGATGTCTGCTTCTCCAAATAAACGTAGAAACGACTGGACCGATTTAGATATATATTACTTCCTATATGTCGGTCCTAGAGGAGGAACTTGTAGGCAGCATGTCAAATATGTATTATGTACATATTACACAATACTTAGGTACTTTGAAGAATATTACAATTGATAAATTCAAACATTTATTTATTCAATTAGACTTCTTCTAGAAGCACTTCGTCGAATCGTTCGAATCGTCTTAACATATTTTTTAAATTTACCTTAAATTACCTATTTTATTATTGTTATTCTATGTACACTATTTTAGTAATAATAAAGCACAATACTAATTAATAAATTATGTTTTTAGCTGGCAGAGTATGAAAGAAGATATGATTACATCGCTGGTTTTCGTATTGTTTACGACTTCAGAAATTTGGATTTAATTAATTTTGTTTCTAAATTAAATATTGTTGAGACTCGGCATGCCGTTTCTCTGTTCATGGTAAGATTTTTGAAATAAATGCTAAAGAGCTGAAGTATTTTGTAATAGTAGTATACTGTTAGATATATTAACTGTGGTAATAGTTTTATTTTATCAGTCCACTATCTGTGTCCCGCGGTTTCACCCGCATTGCTCCGCTTCTGTTGGTCTTAACGTGATGATATATAACCTATAGTCTTTCTCGATAAATGGGCTATCAAACACCGAAAGAATTTTTCAAATTGGACCAGTAGTTCCTGAGATTAGCGCGTTCAAACAAAAAAACAAACAAACCCTTCAGCTTTATAATATTTAACTACCTAGTATAGATTTATCACTCGAGTCTTAATTTGGATTGGAATTAGTCTAAATCCGCATTCCTGTAATCTTATATATAAAAATGAATCGCAAAATGTGTTGGTAAGCGCATAACTCGAGAACGGCTGAACCGATTTCGATAATTCTTTTTTTATTATATTCCTTGAAGTACGAGGATGGTTTTTATGTAGAGAAAACGTAAATATATACCACGGGCGAAGCCGGGGCGGACCGCTAGTATCAGATATATTTGAAGAAAGTATTGCTTTGCTGATGTAAAACTTGTATTTAATTTATTTTTTACGCTCACGGGTGACGGGTCTACAAGGCAAAAGTTCTTGCGCCTGTAATATTTTATGAGCAAATTCACATGTAATGAAATTACCTCTATATCACTGCGAAACTAATGTTCACATTATCCGTTTTAATGAAGTTGTTTAATTAAACATTACATAATTATTGATCAAGTTTGTTTGCAAAGTTGTTGCAATGCTCTGAATATCACAAATTATAACCATTGCAGTTTTAAAATCATTTTAAGCTCCGATTAATTGTTAATTTAAATTACTCTAATTGTTATTTTGTAGATAATTATAGAAGATATTGCAGATAAGAATGATATTTTTACTCGTGATATAATCGGAAATAATAACAAAATTAATTTGATTTTAACTTTTAAGTAGTCTACGTTTAAATAACGATTAAGCTCTCACTCAAACACTATTATGATATTCTATAAATAAATAAACAATGTTACACAATTATTTCAGCAAGGTTACGGCTTAAAAATAAAAGGCATTCATATAATATCAGATTCCAAAAGTGTCGATCTATTTGTGAATATCATCAAGCAAATATTAAAGCCCAAGCTGGCTAGTCGGATTTCAACTCATAAGACGTTTGAGGAGATACATGATATCGTGGGAAAAGATGTTCTACCAGCTGAATTGGGAGGATATGAAAGGCCTATCAAGGAAATTCATGGTAGGTAATATTTGAGTTTAGTTTTAGTAGAGCTTGTTGTGAACCCCTCACATTTATAATTTTCTTGTAAATTTGTTAAATTATAATATGCTAATTTGGTATCCCAGAGGGATAACGTCTATTATATTTATTGGACTGTACCTAAATGCCAAATTATGAAGGGAAGGAAATTATTACACGATTTACACGTTCTATATCAGATTTTCGTTCCTAAAACTGCCTTCACTTAACTTATCTTACACTCAAACATTTATTTATTTACTTAGACTTATTCTAGAAGCATTTTTGTATACATATATAGTTTTACTCACGTTTTACCATTTACCACCGGTTGCAGTGTTTAAGCTTACATTTCAAAGTTTCGAGTACAAAGCCTCCCTAGCACATTTTGTTATATTATCTTATAATGAAAAATAACCATTACAGAGGATTGGATAGTAGAATTAGCAACAGAAGAAAACATGGAATACATGCGTGAAATGAACAAAGCTGGTACTGACGAAACACTTCGATCGAGAGACAAGTTCAACGAAGACTATGCTGGCATGCCTGGCACCTTCAGAGTTTTGAGTTTAGACTAATTAGAATTATATAAATTCTGGTTAGATGTTTATTCTGATAAGAAAGAAAGAAGAAAGAATAAGATTCTCACTGCTCACTGTTCAGCATGATGATTGTGTAAAGAAAATATAGTTATAAAGAGATTTTAATTGTTTAAATAAAAAGTTGTTGATGAAGATTAGAACCTTAAGTTTTTTATAAGCTAAAGTCTAGGCGGGGATAAAAATAAGTAATCGATGTATGAAAAAACTATATTATCCTAGTCAAATGATAAAAGATGAATTTTTGAGACTTTACCTAAGAGCTAGCGCGCAAGAGCAACTTTTGTCCCCGCAACTATTTTGTCTCTCCCATCAACTCTATGGGGAGTTGCGTGGCTACGTGCGCGCACTTTCTTACTAGTTCAAGAGTTGATGGGAGAATCAAAATAGTTGCGGAGACAAAAGTTGCTCTTGCGCGCTAGCTCTAAGAATAAACAATTGAATTTATGACTGTCCGTCATTTTCTCTGATGATATTCAATTCCAAGTTAAGACCATTAAATCTATGAATGAATGAACGAATGAAAAACTCTTTATTGTACACCATATAAGTATAGGACAATTTAAAACACATCATAACTTATTTTAATGTATCTATTATTCAATACATAGTCTTTACAAAATACAGTTATTATATTCCAATATTAAACAGTTAAGGCGATGAACTATAAAAATCTATAGATATGGTAAATAAAAGGTGATCTTTTTTCATCTCAGCGCGTGGCTTTATTTGAACATCAATAGATATTCGCAGTCTCCCCTTCCGTTAAGTAACATGAATAAAAAGAGTATCATCTTGAATTAATATGGAGATGGTACGCATTGTTTCTTAGTAATAAATGGTGAGTATTAAAAACTAGTGTTCGTGATATTCTACTATTCTAAATAGCAAAAGAATATTGAGTCAATTGAGTTCATCTCGTTAATTAAACAATTATTGCAAAAATATGTCTCAGAAAAACAATTTTTATGTATTTAATTAAATTTTTTAAATATATTTTATTGTAAAAAATAGCGAGTGAAGAAATTATACTCTTTAGAATTTGGGATTGCCGTATTATTTTGAAACTAACCCGATATTTCAGGAGAATACAAAATTATAGGTAGTATGAATTTATTTTTCTAACGCTCAAATCATTTACTACTGAGTACTGACCTACTGTCTTTTAAAATTTGATATTATGTTTAAAATTTAAATGAACAGCCCGCATGTGAAACAAATGCAATAACGGTAGTTGATAAATCAGATAACATTATTTCTAAGTCTTACATTTGTGTTCCATCGTGAGAATAGTTGTTACTTCTTGACCCCTATTTTGAATATCAGAAGGGTGTAGAATATTTCTGTATACTTACAACTGTATATTATTGAAAATATCCTAAAAGAAGAGTCATCAATTACGTCTCATACTTTTAAAAATAGGTTTATAAAATAGGTTTATTAACAAATGTACTACATATAAGGAAAACACGAAAAATCCTATAGGTAGTCTACATGTAAAATACCAAAATTAAAAAAATACTTCCCACTTATTCTAATTTATTCTTCTGTCCTTAACGGCTATTGCATAATAATATATGTATAGACAAATAAAAAATCCTAGAAGACCTTTGCAAAACTTTCTCAGGACGAAACTGGTCAAACCAGTTGTGGACAATGGTGTCTATGGAGACACTGTCCCTTAAATTGCAAGGGTTCGTCCAAAACCAGTTTGACCGCTTTGTGTGGGAAAGGACAGTCGAATGACCCTTTATTTGCATGTCTTAGGTGAAGGTGAAACTATTATTGTGCTAACGCTACAACCCTTCCGCGTGGCAAGTGTAAAGGGATCTTTTGTGCATAAGTTTTTAATGGCATGCCATATGAAACCTTATGTGATAGTGTTAGAGTTGAAATTATATTGCAATAAATGTTTGTAGTGCTGGACACATTGCTATCTAAGAACTGGTTTGGATAGAAAGTGCAGGAAGGGTGGACAGGAATAGTCTTAGAACGTGACAACGGTTATTTTGCAAGGATTGTTCGCGGTCATGTGGGAATTTCGCTATCATTGTTGAATTAGATAGGTCACTATTGTTATTTCATATTTGTTCGTTGTACATGCGTATAACATTGTTATTGTTTTACCAGGAATAAGTATCTGAAAATTAATACAGTGTGGCATTTATTGTTTTATTGATAAAATTGTTTGTAGGATATTTAATTAAAAATATATTTTTTTAAGAAATACGTAAACTTAACTCTTCTTTTTTCAATTTTCCTTTTTTACATCCTACTAAAAATATAAAAACTTTTAAGATCCATAAACTTCTGATGGTGAGAGCATTTTATTCAATTAATGAATCTCTAAGAACTATCAACTTATTAACAGTAGAAAGTATCAAAAACCCAATATATTTAATTGAACAAGTATAATAATTATGGATAGATTCAAGAAGGGGAGTCAAAAGTTATTGTTCGTCGCGTGCCGACAATATATGGACCCCAAAGTCAAGTAGATCCCTCTCATCTCCATTTATCAAGAATTTTTTGAAATATCCCTTACATAGAAGAAAGAGAAAGATATAGTTTTAATTTTATATTATATTTTATACTTTCGATGACTGGAAAAGCGTGAAAGTTTTCAAATGTTTTTCTGGGGCCCACGTATGCCCACGTCACAGCCCACGTTTTTTTGATCTGACCGAAAATTTGAGCAATTTTACAACCTATCGTATTTTAAAACATGTTGAAATTTTGTCATGAAAAATTTTAGTAACGATTATAACGTAATTGTTATTATTATTTACCAATTATTAATTAAGAGACTACAGAAAAGTAAATTTATAATTATTTCAATTAGCAAACACTTTTTAGTTTTTACCATTTAATTTTATTGATCTGTATTTAAGTAGGTTCTTAGATAAAAAGTACCTAAATAATTGACCACTGATTGCGAATTAAGGTCAAGAATTATAGATTAGTTGAGCATTTGAAATAGTAATATTTAATTTATTTACTGTATCGAATGCTGACTGGTTAATCCAAGTATATCCTAATTTCTTAATTGTCTTGAATTCTGAAACTTTTTCAGTCGTTTTTTATTTTTTAATGGACGAAGTACCTACTAAACGAACAATTTTTACTTGCAATGATTTAAAAAAATATATGGTGTATCGAAAGGTGTTTTATTGAGAAAAAGAACTAACTGGGTATGTTAATTATAGAGGGTGATTATAGTTTGTGTCTATTTTGCATGCAAAACGGTGGCATATTAATTATCATTTACACATTGAATTTATAAAATTATAAAGCATTTGATTGCCATAAAACCAAAAATAGCAAATTCAACATTGAACTTCATGAATTGCTATCAGAATATTATGTAGATCTTACCATAACCATAAAACAAGTAAAATAAATAAAAATTAATTAATCATATGTTTTTAGATACCTGATACCTATATGTTATTTTATTACCTAAAATATACAGATATTGCGACATTTTAAAACCTTTTAATGTATGTTTAGACATAATATCACTGTATGTACTATGTACCTATTATATAATTCAGCAGCGAGAATTTTTTTTTTACACCTACTGACACTGTCCCCGCCAAAAACCTCTATTATCTGTGCCCGCACTAAAAAAAATACATAAATTAACGAATTTTAAATTTAATCTAGACTCAATATTCTAAATGTTCCAGGTGTTCCAGCGTAGTCTTCATTGAATTTTCCACTTGGTCGGAGCTCTTCGTCAGTGCGAGCATTGTACATGTAGTGTGACCACTCTCTGAACTCTTTCGTTGATAACACATCTATTAGATCGTCTGAAATTTAATTGTAACCTTCGTATTATATTTAACTAGCTGTGCTGTGCGGTTTTACCCGCATTGCTCCGCTCCTTTTGGTCTTAGCGTGATGATAATATATAGCCTATAGCCTTCCTCGATAAATGGGCTATCTAACATCTAAAGAATTTTTCAAATCGGACCAGTAGCTCCTGAGATTAGCGCGTTCAACCAAACAAACAAACTCTTCAGCTTTATAATATTAGTATAGATTAGAACCTAGGCTTAGATTGCATCGTACAATAATAAGAATATCAATATCCAGACCGAGATCTTTTAGCGAAAAGACATTCCCAGCTCAATTTTTTCTGTAGATTTTGGTTGAAAGAGGAAACAAACACTTTTGATTGAAAATAATAGTGATATAAGTAGAGCATAGAATCAGAAACAATTTGCAATAGCATAAAGAATAGAATTTGTACTATAAAGCAATGTTAGTGATAATTACTTACCATGCAATTCAAAAATAGATCTTTCATTGCCTCCAAACTCTGGTGGCAGAACATCTTTTCCAATAAACTCGTGTAGATCATCATAAGACTTATGTACGTGCATACGACTAATTATCTTAGGCTTCAGAATTGTTCTGGCAATATTTAGAAAAAGTTCGATGCTTTTCGACTGTGATACTAAATGTATACCCTTGACTCTCATACTGTATCCTTCCTGAAATATATAATTTTAAAGTAAAATGACTATTTTTCTTATTAAAAATTCACAGGAGTTAACTATAATATTTTATTACGTTACACGGATGCAGCTTTCTAAAAATAAAACGATTTTTAAAATCGGTCTAGAATTTAAAAGATCAATTCTGTTTCCTCTATAATAAGTTTAGATTTCAGTTTCTTACTTATCATATTTTTTTCGTCTATTTCATGCAATGGAAACAACATGCAGTATTCTTATTTTCTTTTCAATTCTTTATTATTTTCAAAGGACTAATTTAATAAGATAATCAGATATTTATTTTTACATGTATTTAAAAAAGGGAGTCCGTTTCTACAATGGAAAATGGTTGCGGGATGGAGCCATCTTAAATTCATCCCACCCAAACCGTATGACCGATAGAACGTGCCCACGTGGCCAAAAATGATGAATGATGATGAAACCGGCCTTAATGGCTTAAATACGAAATACGATATGTATTTAAAAACTTACCAGGAAAACGGTTATAATATTTCTAAATTCGACCACGTTCATCTTTGAGATTAGTTTGACCATATCCAGTGATTGTAAATCGTAGACGCAATGAAGACCCATTACATAATCGTATTTTCTCAAAACTTCACCAATCTGAAATTACAATAGGTACTTAGTAGATATTTTATTTCTATTTTATTTATTTATTTGGAGCTATCTTACAGAAACAATTACAGGGATATAAATTGTATATTATATATAATATAATATAATTATATACTAGGTAGTTATAAAAAACTAAAAACACGCGTAGACTCGTGAAATGATTGTATTGTCGTCGATCCATGTCAAGTCTACAAAGTTTGAAATAAACGTGGGTCAAAATCGAGTCTAAAGGAGTCAGTTATATGACAAACATACATTTCACAAACAGGTGAAGCTAATAAAAGCGTGTTAATAAAAAAAGGTCAAGTGCGAGCCGTTCTATGAATATTGGCAAAACTTGAATAGTAACAAAAAAGTCATGTGATATTCCCAAAAATGAATGTTTTTTTCGGTGGCCTTAATTAAAATAGATTATTATACTTGTATAATTAAATTAATTTTAAATAAATAACAATCCTAGATGCAATTTTTTTATCAACTACTTATTATTCTGCCATTGTATTTTTTTTGGTAGATAAACAAACTTTTCGGGCCTTCATACAGTTCTGTTTTTTGCTAGTAGCAACTATTACAATTTTTATAAGGTTGCTTATTTAAAATATGTAGCAGGCACCTTATATAAATTACAATCTAGCCTACAAGACTAATAAGTAATTTTATGTCAACTTAAACTTACTTAAACATTTACAATTACATTTTTTTATATATTTTGATCATGAAGCATTTGTTTATATGACAGTAAGATTATATTATAACTTACGTAAATGCTGAATTTATAAAACATGGATAAAAATTCTGCATCGGCGTCATTTACAAGGGTCTTTGTTACAATAACTCTGTGATGTTCTTTCGTAAGCTTTGGACAGATGACGGCAACGCTGTAAAATAAAAGTTAATTAGATAACGGATAAAAGTTGATCATATTAACCATTTCCATTATACTCGGGTACCACCCATAGAAATCTAAATAACAAGGTACCACCAGAAGGACGGTACCCGGATCTTTGGAAGGCTTATGTGGGGATAAGGATCCAACACGCAGAGCCCCTTTCGAGAATTTTAATGTGTTGTGGGACACCAGCCGCAGCCTGCCCATGACTGCCTATAGAGAATAGAGATACAGCCCTAGGCAGTCCGCGGCCGATGCAGGACTATTGCAGGGTATGGAAATTTAATAATATGATTATGAATAAATATACTACTAGGTACTAGTGACTTAAAAATGTGACTAATCCATTTGTTTGTTGTTATTTTTTAAGCTTCTTATTTCTTCAATTAACAACTAATTTTTTGTTGATAACTAATCTGTTTTTAATGTCCTTTGGTTCTGTACATTTCAGTTTAGTTCAATAATTTATCATTTTTTACCATGACGTAATCTGAATAACAACAAAAATAAACAAAAACAATACACACTTGGCGAAAGACGCGGGATCGAGTCCAGCCTCTGTATAGATTTTTTTCTAATACATACATATTTATAAAGCATTAGAATGCTGTAAAATAAAACAAACAAACTCACACTTTATCACTTAAACCGTTGAAATCCTGCGTTATGTCTGACTCCTTGAAGAAATTGGGCAATAGAGTTCGCATTGTACACATTCTGTCCAAGCGAGATTTCGCCTTTTCGACGGACCCTTTGGACACCACAATCCATCTTTCTAAATACGAATCAGCTGTAACGAAAATATTTATCAAATTATTTATGTGATTGGTCTAAACTCTAAAGCAGAAACTAAAATTATTAACTGAAATCTGGGTACTCTATCTCTTCAACTATAAAGAGATAGGATACTACCTACATTTTCTTAAAGGATAAACTGAAACACAATTGAATTCTTTCAACAGTAGGTGCGTGATTGATTTATTGTTTAGGTATTATGCGTAAAAAGCATACATACATACATACATACATATGAACCTTTCCTCTTTATAATATTAGTATAGATAAAATCAAAACCACTAAATTGATATTTAAATTTATTTTGTTTATGTAGAGCGAGTAAATTATCAACATCAAATTTCGGGTTCGTCTCCGTGCATAGGTCAATAACAGATAGATATTATAAAACTTTTGGGTCAACTTTTATCATAACATCATTTCTTTCTTTTCGACTAAATATTTAAAGGTTATTTGTTTAATGCCGTCAGTCGTGATTAATCATTTTATACAGAGGGGAACGTAGCAGGTATTAAATTACTAGTTAAACTATGACTGACATAATTTTATTTCTATTGGACCTGACTACAAAAAAAAACATTCATAACACATAGCCCTTTAGGCCTCAAAATCTAAGATCTCTCGTAAATCACGCATGAGATCAAAGACAGTAATTAATTGGTTTAAAAATGAAAACCTATTATTAACTTAAGGTCAATTGGACATACTGAGAAATAAAATATGATAAGTATATAATTTATAAGTAACTCTGCCTACAAACAGAATTATGTCTCACAACCTTGATAAAAAACACGATTAAAATGATTATATTTAATCACTACTTTTAACCGTGAACATAAACAAATAAATATTTAATAAATAATAAAATCCATTAAACTTATATTAATTAAGTAGAGAAGCGATAATTTGTGAATATGGAGATGTGTTAATCGTTCATCCAAAAATGGACTAGGTATCAGATTTTAATAGTTGATGAGTTTTTGACACAGCAATTATAAACTACAGTTTATTTTGGGTACCATATTATGTGCTAAGCTACTAGATGAAATTTGTGTCATAGAAAAATGGGCATTAAAAGCAGTTTTTTTTGGAAAACTAAAAATCATATCTGTAATTATTAAGATGATATTATGATAAAGATAATATACGTAGATATGTAGAGACATAAGTACAAGCATAACGTACTTAATAGAAAAAAAAATATAACGAGGTGGGATTCGAACCCGCGTCTTCCGCCTTTCTTCAGTTTCAGTATTTCTATTCTTTAAAATTTTTATTTCTAAAGAATTTGAATGCCATAAAACCGAAATATCAAATTCCACAGATACAAGGAAAAATAAATTTGTATGCATACCTACCTAGTTACTCGTAAAGTTTAAAAAAATGGTAAGCTGATAATTACAATGTTTTTATGACCATACATAAAAATAATTTTGGATTCGGGACCTTGGCTGCTTAATAGCTTTTTGACAATGGGATGTTTAGTATATGGAAATTTATGATTTTTTTGTAATATATAACAGGTTTTTAAACAACTGTGCATGTATTTTGAAAAGCTCCAAGTTGATAGATATATGTAATAAGAGTCGTGTATAATTATTTTATGGTACTGTTATTATTTTAATTAAACACGTCAATCAGCGAGCATCTTATTTTTCTATTTTATTGCCGGGCACGGGCAAAATTTTAAATATTATATTCGGATATAAATTACGTACTATATATTTATTTTGAAAAGCTGAAACGTTAATCGGGACAATGTTCTTATCTACCCTAAAATTATTTATATAGGTACCTATCTGCTATAATATAGTTATCTATCAATAGTCTCAGTTTCATCAATAAAAAAATAATTAAACTTAATATTTATTTTGATAAACATAACACAATTTACATTGTACCTACACTTAAAAACTAAAAACAATTTACAAATTCCTCCTCAGTGAAAGCGAGCATTTCTCCTAATTGTCAAAAAAGTTAAGTCAATATATTAGCAAAACAAAAAATAAATAATTAAATACTAACGAAAGTCTTTCGTCATGAAGTGAGGCTGCATCTGCACCCATTCCCTAAGAATTCGAACGGCTTCTTTCATGTCATCTTCTTTGGCCAAGTTTATTTCTTTTTTAACTACATCAAATGTATCCGGATGAAAACGAAACACTTTATTTTGCTCTTGCGACATTGTATGTGTCTATTCACTTCAGATGTATATTTTAAACTGGTAGATGTAATTTGCTTACAACTATATTAATAACGTATTTGACAGCAACCTATTATTATACATAGTATTATGAGGAAAAACGCTATAGAATAAAAATGAATAATTAAAAAGGTGTAAGATCAAACTTGGATTACTTTATTTTACTCAACCATTATTATCCAAGTGTCCTTAACTTAAATACGTAATTGATTTTAATGATTTACTTGGATGCACATTTTTAATCTCCAAAAAAGATGTGATTAGTAATGAAAATAATTAATTTAAATGTGTCTTCAGAACTCGATAGAATTTTCGATTAATTACTTGTGAATTATAAAAATATAGGTAATGTAAGGTAATCTATCTATTTAATATATAAAAATGAAACCCGTTTTCCTTGGTCACGGCATCACGCGTGCGGCGTGAACGGGTGGACCGATTTCGATAATTCTTTTTTTATTATATTCCTTGAAGTACGAGGATAGTTCTTATATAGAGAAAACGTAAATAATAATTATGTACCACGGGTGAAGCCGGGGCGAACCGCTAGTGCTACAATTTTATTTCCTACCTTTGACAAACTCGACGAGCTGATAAAATAAAATTATTATAACACCGATTTTATTATTTAAATTTATTTCTAGAAAACAAAGGTTAGTTATATTGTGAGAATGTTATTGTATTATAATTAGAATGGTCTCGCAATTAATTAGGTATAATTAATAAATTAAATTTATACGTGTCTTTATTTATAAGTATAATGGATTCACAATAATATATTTTGGATGCTTACTCAATAGCGCCGCATTATAAAAACTCAACAAGATTGCTATATTATCTCTATAATTATCTATACTTACCTATGTAATTAACAACATATTATTTTAATATATAAATATGAACTTTATTTATATCTGTGTTAAGATAAACTTGTGCATCATCATCATCATAATTTCAAGGTTTATAATTTTATTACAATATTACGATATTATGTATATATATAGCTTTTATTGCATATATAATCGCTTACTTATTCATTGTTAGTAGGTATATTTATTTTTATGGTACTCACAGTGAGTATGTTCTCACTTTCATGAAGTCTTAACAAGCTTAAGGATAGAGATCCATAGTTTTTTTTAAAGTTTATTAACCGATACAGTAATAGCTCAAAAGCACACTTTCAATTGAATTCTGAAAACTCTGAAATTTGTTCATATAATTATTTCTATTAGAATTTGCTGTTAGAAGTAATTACCTACATTCTTTTTCATTTAGTATAAAATTGTGTAATATTCTTTTACATACATTTTTTTTATTTATTCTTTTACATCTTTACATACATACGAATTATTATACAATTCATGAAATAGAGGTATACCCATTTATCAAACTGCTGTTTAAAAAACACCATAATTTTACACAATAATAGTATGCCTATTAATTTTGACCAGATTATAAATGATAGCAAAATTCCCATAGTTCGTACAATCCTTGCAAAATAACCGTTGTCACGTACTGAGACCGTTCCTGTCCGCCCTTCCTGCACTTTCTTTCCAAACCAGTTCTTAGATAGCAATGTGTCCAGCACTACAAACATATAATGCAATATAATTTCAACTCTAACACTATCACATAAGGTTTCATATGGCATGCCATAAAAAGTTTAAGCACAAAAGATCCCTTTACACTTGCCACGCGGAAGGGTTGTACCGTTAGCACAATAATAGTTTCACCTTCACCTAAGACATGCAAATAAAGGGTCATTCGACTGTCCTTTCCCACACAAAGCGGTCAAACTGGTTTTGGACGAACCCTTGCAATTTAAGGGGCAGTGTCTTCATAGACACCATTGTCCACAACTGGTTTGACCAGTTTCGTCCTGAGAAAGTTTTGCAAAGGTCTTCTATGATTTTTTTATTCCATAGATTATAACATAAGCCATCACCGATAAGGACGGAAGAAATTTATACTACCTATAAGTATCTACATCTATTCGTTTGTTTGTTTTAACGCGCTAATCTCAAGAACTAATGGTCTGATTTTAAAAATTATTCCGGTGTTAGATAGCCCATTTATCGAGGAAGGCTAGGCTATATACACTGGTCATCAAAAAAATCGACCCACCTGCATTTTTACGGAAAATTGCGGTTTTCTCACAAACTAAAGAAAAAAATTGTTTGGAAACTGAACCGATTAATTAAACATGCATATTTACACGAATATAAACACATAAAATCATTAACATAATAAAAAAAAATGTCAATTTCGAATAAAGTTCAAAATCCTCAATTTTCAGCTTTTTCTTTATTTAATTTCAAATGCAGTTTATTTTGTAATCATGAAACTTATGATCACGTTTCCTTCGAATTTACACTCAGTACTTTCTCTTCTTTCTGGAATGATAGCCTGCGTTCACCATTTTAAAGAAATAATCAAGATTTTGATGGTCTCTTGAGGAATTCGTTATCATTCTTCCCTCATGGCGGTTTTCAGGTCTCCTATTGTTGTAGGGGCTGAATTACGAGCTCTAAGCTTTATTTTTTAATTGTCCCACATGTGCTCTGTAGGTTTCAAATCGAGACTTTTTGCTAACCAGAGTGTAACTCTAATGCGGACCTCTTCTAAATACTGGATCACGATTCGCTCTACGTGTTTCCGAGCATTATCATGCATAGACTCAAAGTTTTTGCAGATACAGCCGGCATATTACACCATATGATAGTCCAAAACCTCGGTAATGTATTGAATAGCATTTAATGAGCATCTTTTTATCGTCAAGCTCCGTGTGTCTTGTCAAAGAAATGCCACTCTAGAACTTTACAGAGCCTCCATCATAATCGACCGTTTCTCCTACCTAGCACTGAACAAATCGTTCATCTGGTCATCGCATGACATAAAGACGTCTATCAGCACCATATAAAGTCATTTGCATCTTGTCACTCAAAAGTACTGACTCCCATTGGCCTATAGTCCAGTTTACGTGATTTCGAGTCAATTGAAGTCTGGTTTGTCGATGAGCTGTGGCTGATTGTGGCCGTGTTTCTGGCTTGTGTGGTCTTAGGTTCTACTCCTTAAGTCTTCTTCTAACAGTTCTGTCATTTATACCCACCTCCTTATCTTCACGCAGGCGTCACTAGAGATCTACACTAGACAGATGTCGATTTTGTAGAGTTGATTTCATTATCTAGGGGTCGTCCCTTTGAGGTGCCGCCCTATTTCTTGCAGATCAATATTTTCATCGATACTGCCCAGTCTCTAGAAACCTTTGGTAAACTCATCGAACTGCAAAACAGCTCAGATTTTAGTTTTTAGCCACAGCAAGTTGACATAACCCCTGTTTTAGTAGAGCCACAGTTTGGGCCCCCTCAGCTACAGTAGTATCCATTATTTTGAGACAAAATTTATCAAAACTACAGCATCAATTATTAAACTTAACGTTTTGAATAAGAGATCCCGAAAAAAGTCATTTTTGAACTGGGAACACGGGCATAATTTGTCCCGCCGTAAACCGTCAAATCAACACTGTACAGTATTTCTGTATAAAAATTTGTTAAGAATCATTAAGTGCAGTAAAATTTACGACAAACATAATGATTAGCATGTTATCAGACCCTTACAACAAAATACAACAATATAAGACGACTTATTTGTGAAATAATCGATAAATAGCAAACATAGTGTAGGTGGGTCGATTTTTTTGATGACCAGTGTATATTATCATCACGCTAAGACCGGACAGGAGCGAAAAAATGCGGGTGAATCCGCGGAGCACAGCTAGTGTACCTAGAATATAGCGTATATTTATTGTATAGGCCTAGATTTCAGTCTTAAGTAAAATCTGTAAATTGTGAAAAATTCCTGGCAGGTTCTTTGAAAAAACATATCCTATGGGTGAGTTAAGTGTTCCTGTCTTTGCGCCCCTTAAAATATTTAAATTAAGGGTCAAGGAGTAGGTACCTAACAAAATTTCTCATGAAGGCTACACAAAAGTTAGTTCAAACAATGAAGTGTTATCAGTTTGATTATTATTCACCGTTACATGTATATTACATGTGGGCTGTAGATACTTAGTTTGTTTATTAAAATATTTGAAACTATCGAAAATTCTAATGAAAATTTTCATTTAGGTACTTATTAGGTAACGGAACATTTGTAAAGGTCTAAAATTATTTATTTTAGTTAAAAAATGTACAATATCATGTACAATGAGTTTTGAACTATAAAAGTAACCATTGGTATACCTAAACAAGATAATTTACTATTTACATGCGGTCCACTTTTTCCAAACATCTTTTAACATTTATTATCCTACATTTGAAACGTATTCAAATAATTATAAATTATACAATATTGAATATACCATCCCTTAAATCTTAACTGTATAAAGGGGAGACTGTGTGTACCCCTTTGATGTTTAAAGCCACGCGCGAGATGAAAAAAAGCTTCGTTGTTTGTTTTGTATTGAATTTTACAGTTCATCACCTTTTACCTACTGCTTAGTACCATGCATTATGAAGATATTAGTATCGAATATTTTATGTTCATTTTAAAATAATTTTATAGTAAGAATCTTTCCTAATAAATAAAAGAGAATACAGAAGAAGTGAATACGTATATCTGTCTTGAATACAGAATAAGCTGATAATACATATATTATGTATCTGTTTTTGCTTCTTTCAAAAATAATCGGATCTTTAGGATGGCGCAAAAAATTGAATAACCTTTTATGTATCTACTATCTACTCGCCGCTATAAAAATAAAAACAAATACCTGGGATGAAATAAAAACAGCTTATGTCACACCTACGTATGACCTGAGACGAGTACTGACTTCAGAAGACTACTCTCTACAAAAATACAAAGTAAGAAATTAGACTCTACCATAATATAACATATTCATTCGAAAATACTGACTGATCAATCATCATTGTTTGTGAATTACATCATTGTGCAATTCATATTTAAGTGTAGGTATTGAATATTGATAACCATTGTTTAAATTTTATTACGTCTAGGTAGGTATAGTATCCTTTTGTCACATTAGCACAATTTAGAAGTATATACTAATTCACAAACACAACTTAGGTTACTAGATATATCTATACAAATCTAAAGAGTCAAACGATGCGGACATTAACAGAATACTTACCTACAATAATTTCCATAATATAGGTACGATATTGGTACATAGTACCTACTTACCTACATTATCATACAAATTTTTATTACGGGTCCCTTTAGAAAAAAGTGACATGCAAATAAAGGGTCATTCGACTGTCCTTTCCCACATAAGTCGGTCAAACTGGTTTTGGACGAACCCTTTGTAACTTTATGAAGGAACCTTTGTCCAAAGCTCGTTTGACCAGTTTTAGTGAGAAAATCTTTCAGTAGTTATCTAATGGATAAGGCCACAGATAAGGCAAGGATACTGAGACAAGTCTTTTGCTGTTACGAATTATTATATTACTAAATTAACTTTACTCAATTACGTTTTATGGTCAACGACAAATCTAGATAGTCTGGTCAAGTTATTTCATAAAATAAGAATGAAGTAACGAAACTTCATCCACCAGAAAATTGGTAGTTACCTACTTCAAAAGCTTTCAAAAGATAACCAAAAATGAAATATCGATATTCCCACAGGATATTCCCCATCATATTTGGAAACAGTGAAATAAATAGTTTTTTTGTAATTTTCATCAAAAAGTTTTATCAAGATTTTCTTTTGCATTAAAAATTTTTATTTGTAGATCCGGAAGTGGAGGTACTTATGTGAGTTTCTCAATAAAAGTGTACCAAAAAAACATAGATTGTGGGATCCTATACGATGTAGGTTTATAAAAATTATTAGTATAAAAAGTAAAAATTATGGGATGAATGCGTATAAAAATAGTTATTTGAAATTTCTAATGTTTGCTTTACTTTTAATGTAACTATGTACTAAACAGTTTCATAGCATTAAAATTAAAAATTGTTGAGTGAGGTGGGATCAATATGGGTGGTAAGAGGTAAGGTCTCGACTTATTTTTAATTTTTTCCTTTTCTATACAAATATTGAATCTTTTTTCAATGAAAGCTCTTTGGTTGTACTTCATCATAGTGAGGTACTTTGCTCTATAATCTGGGTATTAACATGGACGAATATATTTGTCTATGGTATTAATTCATTATTTTTATTATGTTCAAGTAAAAATTGATAATGAATAATGTCATATCGTCATATCTTATCTTTGTAATATTATCAGTTTAGTATAAATATGACAGGTATGCGATGTTTATTTTTCAAAGTACGATAAAAATAAACGCCTTTTAAATAAATATAGCAATTAATATTTCGCTTGTTTAATTTCTTTTGTGGTCAGAAAAGCATTGAATTTAATGTATGCAAAATATAGAATAAGAATGTTATGATAGTCGAGATAAAAAGGTGCATAAATCAAGTAGGGAATGAAGACCCTTGCGATTAAAAAAACGACAATAATAGGTGAGCTTAGGTGGTCATATTTGCTCCTGTAATGCATTTCGAAACAGTGTTAGTGTAGTGCAGGACTTTATCGTGATCACATTAAACTTTAACATTTTATATATTTTAAAAGTTGTAATAGGTTAAAGGTCGACAGTGAAAGTGAAACACAGTAAATCTGGTGAATTTTTTTTATTTAATTTTTTAAGGTAAGTTGGATACAATGAAGGATGATGTTTTTAATCAGATACACAATTGGTTATTACAATATATATGCCTCACATTTTTCAATATTATAAACGTTTACTATATTTTTATTAATGTCATGATAATGAAGGTAGTATACAAATGAGTTGATTATACTCTAAGGTATTTAAGGGTCGCCAATAGTTGCCAATCAATGAAGATAAGTTACGTGGTTGACTTGCTTGGTTACGTGTAATTTATTTTTTGGTTTTTTAATATTTTTTTCTTTTTTTTTGGTTTTTTATCGATTTGCGATCCTCCGTATGCTTATTCTGGCTCGTTCATCCTGAGGCGGGCGAAGTCTTCGAAGACAATGTTGTCCTCTTCCTCGTTGGTGTACAGAGAGTTCTCGTAGCGGTGTCGCTCAATGGATTGCATCTTCTTCATGGCGTTGAATCGCTGGCGCTCAACAGATCCTAGAATGGATAGATTCAATGAATAAAAAACGTTTTAAAAACAGGAACAATTCTATTGGAACGATGCCTTACCCTCAGCAGGGTGAAGAAGTTTGAATGGCACATCGGTAACGAGTTCGCCTCCAAGAGTACCGCAGTTCAGCTTGACACGGACGGAGTAGGATACGACAATACCAATAGCGTCGGCTGGGCATTTGCCTTCGGTCACAAGGGTGGAGCTGGCCAAGTTGACGTCATCTTCCTTGAGGTGTCCGTCCAGAGCCACACCTGTTTCACGAAACAAATAATTAATGCAATGGTTTGATGTGGAAAGAAATATGAAATAATTTTTCATGGATCTAGTTTACCGCGGATGTCCTTGTTGCTGCGAGCAAGGGGTACGAGGTAGAAGCTCTTGGACAGGCTGGCGCCGGGGGTAACTGGGCAACCTTCACGGCTTTCCAGGGAAGCGACGTGGCGGCTGAACTGCGAGTTGATCATGGTGATTTCAACGTGTTGGACCACCATGCAGCGGATGTTGCGGACCGATTTCCTGGAGTTGTTGGAAACGATGATGTTCGCGCAGATCTTTTCGCCATGGTAGTAGATTTCCTTGTCCAAAGTGACTTCGAGGCTGATCTTTCCATTGCTGAAAGTGAAGCCCTTGCTGACGAGAGAGCTAGGAAGGCGGCGGCCTCGGGAGGCTGGTGCGTGTTGAAGCTGTTATAAAAAAAGCAAAATCAGTAGTAGGTACGGTTTAGAAAGACAAGTATTCGTTAAAGTTGTACTCTAGACCACCTTTTTGATCGCCAAAGTGACTGAGCTCCTCTTGTGGCTCTTCTGGTCTTCGCTCTCGGCAACGTATGTGCGGACGCAGTATTCAACGCCCATGGGCTTGCCTTGGTCCTCATCGGATGCTTGCAGAGTTACCTAATATTGAATGAGAATCGATTAATAAATAAAATCGATGAGTTATTGAATTTATATTAATATAAAAAATATAAAATAGGTATGTGAAAATATCATGTTTCCTTCGTATCCTTATCTTCATTAATTGACTGCTTTAAGTTAAAATAAATAAATTCATTACCGAGCTAGGGGACATCTCTGGGAAGTTGAAGGTGAATGGGAAGGCGTTAGGGCCCAGTTTCTTCAGAAGTTTCTCCTGGACGGGTGTCAGTTCCATTTTGTTGTTGACCATTGGGACGACCTGTTCTGTACCGACGACCATTTCCTTGGAAAATTTGACCCCCATAACCTCATCTTCCTCCCTACCATAGCGGTAAGTGGTCACGAGCTGCACAGATACAAATAATTTTAAATCCAGGGAATGCACTTCACTTATCACAAGATGCACAGAACGTCACTATTTCACAACACTTTTATACCTGGCTGTAAACTTTCCTTCCTTTCAGGTAGTCGGTGTCAACGACCACCACTCCATCGATTGGATCGCAGTAATCTATATGATCAATGAAGTCACGCTTGCCAAGGTAAACCGTAATTTTTCCATTGGGGGTGGTTTTCTTGAAAACCTTTACGGCAACCACAAAGATAAGGGATAGGTAATCAAGCATTTTGCTTGGGGAGAGTGATACGAGACCACAGGAAAAATTGAACTTAGTATACTTTCGTATTTAGTTGGATTGTTTTTGGAATGTTTAGGCTGTGAGGCGTTCACCAGAAGTGATGAGCCTAGGCCTCTACCACCTATTTATACTAGCAACCTATGAGGTTTCCTGAGAATAAAGTAGCAACGTAATGAGATTTAACTCGTAGGAGACAAATTGGATTAAACTCGTATGACGTTGTTTTGTAACAATATAATCGATAAATAGTACACAACACTACTCTGCAAAAAATTTGGAAATCGGTCAAGGAAATGTCAAAATGACGTGAGTGTTTTGACAGTTCTGATCGGGCTAAATTTCGAGGAAAATTGTTTTATTTATCAAGTTTTAAAAATAATCACTAATAAATAAGCACTAATAATCCAATTAGATTCTTATATGATAACGATTTAAGGTTTTAGGGATTTGATAGCGCAAGTAACGACACGAGACTATGTGAATGTGTTAGTATTTAATTTTGTTTATTTCTGTTAAAGTTATCGATGTATTTCACTGGTCTTAAAATAATGTAAACTGGCAGTATATAGTTTTTTTACTATCTTATACATGATTGTATTTAAAATGCATATAAAGATAAAGCATATTTCATGTAAGAATGTGTAGTTTCGCATATATGTTCTAGTTCTTTTAATATAGATTAAATCTTTTAGAAGATTCCATTACTAGCAAATATTCTCATAGTTTTTTACTTGATGTCTAGCTTATACACCTACGAACCAAAAGGCTAACCATTTCGATGTCTTATTTCTAAAAATGTCTCTGTAGCTTAATACAAGGTTATACTTATTAGTAATTTGATATAGCCTCCAATGGTTATATCACTAATTGGTGTTATAGTAAACAACCAGTTATTTTGGTCAACAAATTTCTATTCAAGTTCATTTTCATACTATTTTTTACATACTAGCACTAGTATTCAAGTAATGTTAAAAGTTATGACATTTGCCTACTGCCTAATAGGTTATTCAGATATTTGCACCCACAAAGCAATATCCCATAATTATTTTTGTTCAACTCATAGTTCAAACTCATGTTGTACATTCTTATATGATTACATATAGTATATTCTATTATCAATCTAGTTTTAATTATATAAAGTTAACGTGTTGTATGTACTTATATGACTGTCCGGTTGACTTGGTTGGTAGTGGCCCTGCCTTCCAATCCATAGGTCGTGGGTTCGATTCCCACCCGGGGCAAATATTTGTGTGATAAACATAGATGTTTGCGCTGTGTCTGGGTGTTAATTATCTATATAATAATTTATTTAAAATTATATATGTATGTTTATCAGCCACCTGGTTTCCATAACACAAGCGAAAGCTTAGTATGGGATCAGATCGTGCCGTGTGTGAAAATTGTCCCGAAATATTTATTATTATTATATGATTGTTTGAATAATCTATCTTCAATCTAGTTAAATTTACACCAACATTTATCATATTTCAGCTACACTCTCAACATGCCCACATTCCTGACACCTAGCCGGCATGGCTACAGTGTTAGATTCTCCAGCCACAAATTGTCCCGAAATATTTATTATTTACTAGCGGTCCGCCCCGGCTTCGCCCGTGGTACATGTTTACGTTTTCTCTACATAAGAACCATCCTCGTACTTCAAGGAATATAATAAAAAAAGAATTATCGAAATCGGTTCAGCCGTTCTCGAGTTATGCGCTTACCAACACATTTTGCGATTCATTTTTATATATAAGATTTATTATTATTATATGATTGTTTGAATAATCTATCTTCAATAGTTAAATTTACAACATTTATCATATTTCAGTTACACCCTCAGCATGCCGACATTCCTGACACCTGGCCGGCATGGCTACAGTGTTAGATTCTCCAGAACTCGGCCAGATGCCCTTGCAGTGGCTACAAGCCAGTACTATGGCCTGGCGGGAGGTGGCACATTGTTCTTCCTGGAAATCGCACCAGATGGAACAAGTGTGCTTGAGTTACAGAAGTTGGAATGGACGGATGGATTGTTTGATGTTGTGAGTATATCTATACTATATTATAAAGAGGAAAGATTTGTATGTATGGTTTTCACGCATAAACTGCTGGACCGATTTTAATGAAATTTGGCACAGATAATCTTGAGACCCTGAGAAAGAACATAGGCTACCTTTTATTGCGAAATATGTGCCACGGGCGAAGCTGGGGCGGACCGCTTGTGTTGTTATAAGCTTGATAGTATGGTCTATTACTGGTAAAAGAAAGAATAAATGCACACCGAGTTTTTCATGTTTTAGTAAATGCTTCATAATATTTAAAATAATGGTTTGTGTTAAGTTTACAACTGTGATTTCTTAGTTTGATTCTTAGTAAAGATAAAACATAAGTTCTTTCCTAGTTTCTGGTGAAGCCTTAATACCTATTTGCCCATAAATCAATATCTGAACATAACAAACAGAAACTGGCTCATATTATGTATCTCTCATATTATCTTAATGGTTCATAGAAAGAAAATATTCAGAATCTTATATGAAAATTCAAAGTGTTATCCACAAACTTATTTCCTATACTTTCATAGAAAATATTGTACAGTTCAAATAGTTATATAGAGTTTCAAAAGAAGAAGTATTAAAATGGTGGAAGTATGTTGATATGAGATATTGTAGTCAAGTCTATAGTATTCAACAGAAAACATCACTTACCTATGTGAAAACTAATAAACTTATTTGAAAGAAATAATTTCATATTTGAAAAAAAAAATAAACTGGATAATACCATTTCTATTGCTTGTACAAATCTTGAAGTACCAAATACATGTACTTATCTTTTAGCATTATTTTTATTATCATATCTCTGAGTACTCATAGCCTCCTTTTTTGTAAAAAAAAATCTCTCACAGAACCTCCTAGAATAACAAGAATTTTAAGCCTTCCTTAGTTACATACAACATTCTTCTGTTATATAATGTAAAGTTAAATCTAATTATAAATAATAAATACATTTAATAATAAAATCATAAATAAAAGTTTTCACAAATTAAAACATGGCGTAACATAATATTTAACAATATTTATTAAAATTTCCCGTTAACTGATTGAATCCCATTAAAGTTTATTGCATTAGGTCACGATTGAGAACAGAATATAGTAGGAGTAACCTTTTGAAGCCCCAATAGTGCAGTTATGTGAGAGCTTGACGTGGGCCAGTAAGAGGCTTATCTTTTCATTTACCTTCATTTAATTTTGCTTGGTTCAACCACATGGTTTTAACAAGCTGTTTTACATAAACTATATAATAATTGTGTGTTAAATTCGTATTTGTTTAGGCTAATTTTTAGGTGGGTATATAACTTTAAAAACATGATGTTATGTTGAGGGAATGATTGTGTACATAAGCATGTACCCAGGTAATTAGTCTTCTATATATTTCTAGGCTTTAAATTGTTTTTTAGTCTCCTCTAGTGATTGTTTCTATGGGTTTTGAGTTGGCATGTACAAAATAAATAAAACACAGGGAAAAACTAAGTTATAACAATTGTTATAAACCTCAGAATGCCTGTATGTAGTTAGGCTTATAGCAGTTCATATTATATTACAACATTCTGATATATGTATATTGCAGAAAGTGACAAATTATTACTTACAGACTAAATTACAGTCTTTTCTTTATTGTAATTCATAAAGCTAAAAATTAAAAAATGTGGTTTATTTTTAAACCCATACAGCATTTGTGTCTGTGTATTATGTTGAATAACGCAAGGGCCATCTTATCCATTTACCATGTGACTATAGTAAGTTATGTGCTGATACTAATTTTAAATGCTTATATAAAGCACAGTTAAAATAATAATTTACTAGGATTAGGCTTCCCAGAGAAGCCTTGTTATGTAAATGTGTTTCAAGTTGTTATATAAATATTTAATGCAAAAAAAAAAAGCCTTGTGAGAGTTGCCTATGTTTTTATCTGCACATATAATTTTTATATTTTTTTGGCCAAGAGACTGAAAAGCCGAGTCTTGATTATCGGTATGGTACCACTGCCGTTTACATTTTCTTAACAGGCCAGGTTAGGCTGCAAACAACCCTAGGTATCAAAAATGTGTGTATCATCACTACATAGTATAAAACAAAGTCGCTTTCTCTGTCCCTATGTCCCCTTTGTATGCTTAAATCTTTAAAACTACGCAACGGATTTTGATGCGGTTTTTAATAGATAGTATATAATTTATTAGGTTTTAGACAAAGCGGGCGAAGCCGCGGGCGGTAAGCTAGTGTAAATATAAATTCAGGAAAAAAAATTGTTTCTATCATGTTTTCAATCTCTTATAACGTGATCTGCTACGGAGCCGCGTGGGGCTCTGCTACTATATTGTGCAATGTACAGTTATTAATATAGTTTAAATAGAAGTTTAATAGGCATATAAAATGTTTTATTATTGTTGTATGTAGAATGTTCTGATAACTTTTTCAGACGTGGTCTGGCACAAGCCAGCGCGTCTGCAACGTATGCATTTTAATTCTTTTTTTCAATTTGGTAACACTACGAGTTCGAAAATCATATTAAAAGAGGAAAAATATTTTGATCTATCGCATTTTTATATTTGCAGTCGTGGTCTGGCACGTCAGACAGCTTCGCTACGTGTGGGTCCGGCGATGGAACGGTCATAGTGGGGAGCGTGGGACCTTTCTCATTTACATTTTATTTAATTGGCTTGATTATGGACATTAGGCATCATAAAACTTGTTCAAAAAGTTTTAAATGTATTTTGTTATTGTTGTATAAATAATGTACAAAATCTCTTTCAGACATGGTCTGGCACGTCAGACAGCGTCGCCGCGTGTGGCTCAGGCGATGGTACGGTCATAGTATGGCGCGTGGGTTGCGCGGCGCCGCTGCGTGTGCTGCGCGCGCATCGGAGTGAAGTCTGCTCTGTGGATTGGTTGAGGACACATTTGTTAAGCGCGAGTTGGGATACGACGGTGAAATTGGTGAGTCTTTTTGTTTTAAATAATTTATGTATGTATGTATTATGTTGCTTGTTTATGAGTTAAAGTTGTTCGGTTAGAAATTGAGTGCGTGATTTTATGCTATGGGCTTATTAAATATTTTTTTGGTAAATATTTAGTGTAATAAATATCAATTATTTATTATTAAAATATGTATGATAGGTATTACTTTGGTACATATTCGGTTTGTATACTAGTTTGTCTAATAATAATCCAGTCTTAATTGAAACATTATGGTTGTACTGTATTTAAACATTTCATTTTTTCCGTTATTAACGGGAATATATAAAGCAAAATTAGAAATACTTTTAAAAACTTGAGTCATGAGTGGTTCAGTGATTTTATTTCATGCACGTCATTGAGATAATAGGTTGTTCGGTTATTTCCGTTATAATTTTTTTTTTATAAATTAAAACAATATGCCGACATTTCAGCTGGATCATACCTTCTATTTCTTAATATGTATTAAAATAAAACTGGTAATTCATTGAAATTCTTGAAAGATGTTAGTAAATTTACATTTAAAGAACAATAAAGATTGAGTTAATGATGTATTTTACATTACTATTAGGTATAAAAAAAAAACTGTAATTCTGTATACAATATCGATAAAGATAAAAGTTTTGGACGAACTGATTTGACTTCATTTACTTCATATGAACTATTAACTTAACAGTCGCCTACTAAATTCAATTGAAATAACATTTTATTCGTTGACAATAATTTTTAAAGTCTATTGTATCGCTAATTAGAAAACTCTGCTCAATACACACGCGTAGGCAGAGTTTTGCTTTAGAACATTTTCGCGCTCGATTGTGAATAGTTATTTATTATTCACTCAATTGTTATGAGGCTAAAGAAAATTCTATACTTATTTGTTTTTTTTTTAAATCTCTATGGTTTTTAATGTTTGATTCTAATTAGCCGGACTGTCGTTTGATTTCATCTTTATAGTCTGTGGCATTTCCCACTCTTATGAGTTATAGTAAAATAAAAATCTAATAAGAATTAAGGCAAGTGCTTAAAATGCTAACGGTATTTTCGATACTAGCCGCTAGGTGACTCGATAAAGATACAGATTTCTAATAGTAAAAAAAAAATCCAATCAGTCAAGTAGTTTTTGAGTTAAATCGTTACGCTGGCAGAATAACTAAAAAAAATCTAAACCTTTTTTTATAAATAATATTTTTTATCGATTTTAAAATTTTAAATAGGTAATAAAAGAAGTGTCTAATAAGTTTTTTTGTAAATATGAACTATTAACTTTTAACGAAACTTAACTTAACTAACAATATTTTCTCACTTTTTCTCTCATGAATTAATCCCAAAACATCAATAAATTGAGACTTAGATATGCATAAAGTACACGAACTCATCACCAATCACTAATCCATATTATTGCACCATACAAAAAAAAATGGAAATTACGATAAAATTGTCATATAGTTAGGTACCAAGAAAAAATGTTTATATTTTGCCTGTTATACGAGCTCTATGGAATTAGTACTTATGCAAATTTATGTAAAAATGATTTACTCGCTCTAATGACTAGCTTCTAAATAGTCACATTATATTGCATGTAATTTGAGAGCAATTAAATAATGCAAGTGAGTGAGTGGATGTAATTTTTTATCACAGTACCTACCAGCAACAAAGTTGCTAATTATGTACTACAAAGATGTATGTTAAATAAAAGTTATCTATATCGGTATAGCGATATTATCGATGTACTTTATTTTGAATCATAATATGAAGAGCGCATTTTCTTTCTTTCATTTATATAAATTACTAGCGGTCCCCGGCTTCGCCCGTGGTACATATGAAAAATAGATGTTGGCCGATTCTCAGACTTACCCGATATGCACAGAAAATTTCATGAGAATCGGTCCACCCGTTTCGGAGGAGTATGCAGACTAACATTGTGACACGAGAATTTTATATATAAGATACATTTTGTGCATTGAACCAACAGTCTTACAAATAATAATATGTATAATCATTGAAACTATCGAAAAGAGTTTAAAGTTTGCCTTTATTTTATACCATAAATCGCTGTTGTAGATAGAGAGAGAGAGAGATCTAGCTACTATTTGTCGCTCGCTTGTCATTCAATCAAATAGCGCATTCAACCAGATGACGGTGACGTAGATATCCCAACAAATTGATAAATCTATATGAGGTTGATGAATCATATGCATATAACATTAAGTATGTGTTGCCGGTTCTTCTCCATAGATACTGCTTTCCGAATCGGTGGTAAATGTTAAAATATGTTATGACGATTCAAAATTGCTTCTAGAACAAGTCTAATTGAAGAAATAAATTTTTGAGTTTGAGTTTATACCTAAATGAGAAATTTTGAAGTGAAACTTCTTTATCGGGGTTGGAAAAAAATTTAGTGTAACATTTTTTCGTTACGCGTGACGTTTTTCCGTTACGCGCCATCTTTGTCTTATCCCTACCACGCGTGATTCGACGTATTTCTGTAAAGTTGCATAAAGTAAATTATTTTTTGAAAAATAAGGTCATAAAGAAGTTTCAGTTCTTACGTGTAGTACACGCACACATTTTTATTTAAGAATAAAAATCGTATTAGATAATATTATGTGTCTTACGTTCCCCAACCATTTCAGTGGGACCCCGAGTCGGAAACATGTCTCAATACATTCTCGGGTCACTCGCAGCTCGTTTACACGGCCGCGTTCTCACCACACTCGCCAGCAACCTTCGCGTCGGTGTCCGGTGATGGACACCTCAAGTTATGGTCCTGTGCAGAACCTTCTAGACCAGCGGCTGTTGTTAAGGCACATGATGCGGAGGTGAGCTCTATGTGGTTGTGATAAAGTTGAGTTGTGTGTGAAATAGGTAGCTGGGTTGGGAAGTCACTCGCAGCTGGTATGTGACATTTGCATCTATGCGAAGGTGAGCTCTATGTGGTTGTGATAAGGTTCAGTTTTGTGTGTTAGGTTAATAGTGAAATAGGTAGCTGGGTTGTGGAACGTAGTCACTCGCAGCTGCTTTACACACTCGCTAGCGATATTCGCGTCGGTGTCCGGTGATGGACACCTCAAGTTATGGTCCTGTGCAGAACCTTCTAGACCAGCAGCAGTTGTGAAAGCGCATGATGCGGAGGTGAGCTCTATGTGGTTGTGATAAAGTTCAGTTTTGTGCGAAATAAGTAGCTTGGTTAGCAGTCACTCGCAGTTGGTCTGTATAGACGCGGCAGTATTGCCGCGTTCTCCACGGTGAAATTTGCATTTATGCGAAGGTGAGCTCTATGCGGTTGTGATAAGGTTCAGTTTTGTGTGTAGTCACTCGTAACTGGTTTACATATTCCGGTGACATAAGCGTGTATGTCTGGCGATGGTCATCTGAAGCTGTGGTCCTGTGCAGAACCTTCTAGAACAGTGGCGGTTGTGAAAGCGCATGAAGCGCATGTAAGCTCCTATGGGATTGCAATAAGGTTCAGTTTTGAATAACGGTAGATTTTTTTTGTATATTTTCAACGTACATATAAATAAAATACTGAAAGAATATTGGCATAACTTTTAGTATGCACCAACTATATTACCATTTTTTTTCTTTTTCTAATTTTGATCAAATGTCAATATTATTTGTTATCTTTCGAGTTTACTTGATAAATATATCAGACAGTTTATCAAATAAAATTAAATTGCAGGTATTATCCTGTGACTGGAGTAAAGCAGAGGCGCACGTGCTAGCGACTTCAGGGTCTGATGGACTCATTCGAGGGTGGGACCTTAGGAGACTTACGGCACCTATGTTTACGCTTAAAGGTAGACAATACTAGTTATATTAGATTTTTGATGTTTGTATGAATGTAAATCGTTTTTACGAATAAAGCAACAGATAAATAATAATTGTTTTTATTAAATAATTAATTATAAGTTGTACTCATTGATTAGTTCAGATGGAAAATATTAATTTTTAAGAAATAAATTATAATAATATAATATCTTATACTATTTCCCAGGATGTGAGTGCGCTGTAAGAAGAGTTCAATTTTCACCACATGCGTCTTCAGTAGTCGCCGCTGTGTCATATGATTTCACTACGAGGTAAGAATTGTTTATTAAGGGTTGATTTTTCAATCCTTGGTTAAAACTTATTCGTCGAATAATGTATAAATCTACCATTTTATATATATATATATAAAACTACAACGTATACTAATTGCCAGTATTTGACAGTTTACGTGACATTTTAATATTATCGTGAATATATATTTATTGGACGGATAAGTTTTATCCAAGCATTGAAAAATCAGCCCTAAATCAAATCGACGTATTACTAAACTTCTTAACTACCTATTTGATATTTATATAGAACTTTGATACAGTGTATACCTTATGACTCATTGTATTTATCAGTGAAAAATGGGCGGGGTCTTTACTGAGTTTACTTCGAACAAAATAAAGCCCTGATTGACTGTCCTTAAGTTTAGAAGTTTAGTTTTAGACACTTCGGGAATGGGTCAATGATAATGCACATATGGTTAAAATTGATATGTGTAATAAGGTACACCAAATTCCTGTTTTTGTAATTCTAACTGTGTTATTTTACTTAAATAAAAAAAAAGACGTGTGGCACTCGGGGACTGCCGTGGTTAAGCTATTGCATGCTATGCCTTCAAGCCACACCTCCGCGCCCGTCGGAGTGGGGAGCGTGAGGTTTTTCGTTACGCAATTTCTGGATTCGGTCCCCGCGCTCAAGGCCCGCGATAGAAGCTATGCAATAGCTTAAAAAATATTTTCATTTTCATATTTTTCCAATATCTATCTGTTTTAATGCAATTCAATTATTGCAGGATATGGGACGTAAAGCGCGGTTGCGAGCCGCTAGAAACGATCCGGCACCACTCTGAGTTCACGTACGGACTGGACTGGAGCGCGCTACGACCGCACCGCGTGGCCGACTGCGGGTGGGACTCGCTCGTGCACGTGTTCACGCCAAGGTCGCTGGCGGCGTACTGAGCGGGGGCGGGTGTGTGGTAAGTTTATACTTAGTACCCTACAGCAATACGTTGGTCTTTCTCACAAGCCTCGAATCTGCTCTTGGAGGCTATGCTCGAGCACGTGTTCACGCCGCGCTCGCTGGCGGCGTACTGAGCGGGGGCGGGCGTGCAGTGAGTATATATATTGTTTCTTGCCCGCATGCGTCTACATGACGTGTCTTCATCGTAGTATAGGATATGTAGCAGTGGGTGAGACTTGCTCGTGCACGTGTCCATGCTACGCTCGCTGGCGGCGTACTGAGCGGGGGGATGCGTGTAGCAAGTAAATTTTGTTTCTACCCGCATAAGTCCTACCCGGATGCGAGTCGCTAGAAAAGATCTGGCACTTTTTTGTCCAGGGCTTCTACTTTTAACCGAGCTTATTTTTGCTGACTGCGTATTGAGCCCCCGTAACGTAAAAACACACCCTCCACGTGCGGTACGACTTTATTGTTTCTATCTGTGGGTTACATTTCGTACTTATGACAAAAAGGCACATAATAACAAACGTCTAGTCTTATAGACAAAGGAATAGGTACCACAAAAATTATCTACAACTAATTGAAGACAGTTAATCATGGTGAAGCGTTATTTCTTCGACTGTAAAGTTGCATTTTATGAGGTATGATAACTTGCCAATTCACTCTCAATAAAAATAAATAAAAAATAAACTATTGTCCTACTTGTAGGTATGTATTTTAAAGTTTAAAATATTTTATTTTCAGATCTCGTCTGGGAATTTATATCGTCTTGTGACGTCTAAGGCTGTGGAAACAAGTGGGGGGGTTGAATATTTTGTTGGCTGGTTTCGTTTTAGTTGTATTATAATTATTCTTTGTTTCATATAATTCAAAGCATGAATGTTCAATGTACGATTTAGAGTTCTGACGTCATCAGACTGTAGTGAATGCAGTTCAAAGTCCAAAATAATGAAGTCATGACGTCATTCGATAATCACATGTTTCGATATTCATCTACATAGGAGGTGGCCATCCTTAATTTTAATCAATGCGACAATAAAAGAAGAAGCTTTGTGACGTCATAAGCCAAAACCGCAATAAGTATTAAAATAATTTCTAAGTTTAATGTTTGTGATGTCACAGTAAACTTAATAAAAAGTCTCCTTAAAACTTACTGAAATGTATCCGCGCCATACTTATGAAATTGAAATCGTGTTTCAAAGTAACCACTGTTTCTTTCATTCCTAGGTAAAATAACTTGAGAGTGAAAGGGATAGAACCATTGTCGCATAGTAAACAATTACACTCTCAATGATGGTCAAAAATTGTCCGAAACAAAACTCTGCTTTCGCGTGTATTAGGCAGAGTTTTCTTATGAGCGATACGATAGACTTTGAACATTACTGCCAAGAAATAAGGTGTTAATTTTAATGAATGTCTTATAGAATGCCACTCGGACATTTGACATTGTAATAGTCGATTGTGAGTGTAATGGTTCATAGTACGACAATTTAAGAAAACACTTTTGTAATTAATAAATGTTAAATTAATTAAAAAAAATAAAGCACCCCATGGATGGCTCTAACTGAATTTTTGTAAAAAAATCCAGCATTTTTTAGTTATTAGCTAGAGATCTTTATTGTAATTTTAATGTTCATTCCTTTTTACGAATCTGTTCTAATATGTTTTTTGTTATTATTTGTTAAAATTTTGGGAATGGAAATTAAAAACAGGGAAACGAATGAATTTGGGTGGTTGGAGTGTAAATACAATTTTATATTTGTTAAATATTTTATAATTTTTAGATGTAAGTCTTTCTAAGCTATTTTTATTGCCTGTTAAAGGTTATTGTATCGTCTGTTTTATTGTTGTATATTATTATAATTCTGTTACTATTAACTTTGCAAATATGTTACGAAGCTAAACTTTATGCAATTTACAAAATTAAACTAGCTTTCCGGCCGTGGCTTCGCCTATTCGTTAAAAGAAATTATCATAGAAATGAGATGTTATACCGCGACATAAAGTATCAAAATGGAGTATTTTGAGAGAGTAACAACGTGAGAGAAAGACAAACAATCAGACATTGTTATATTAGTATTTAATAAAAAGTCGCAACTTAATAATTCTAATTTATTTGTTCTTCTATAACGGTGCATTTACATCAAACGAACATAGAGCAGTTTAAAGACCAAAACGGGGACGATGATGACGTTATGTGATGACGTCATTCGATAAATCATAAAATATTTCGATATTCCTTCGACAGGTGGCCATCCTTAATTTTAATCAATGTGAAAATATTAGAGGAAGCTTTGTGACGTCATAAGCCAAGACAGCAATAAGTATTAAAATAATTTCTGCAAGAGCATTCTTTCGTGAACTTTTAGAGTAAACGAAAACTTGTATTCAGTAATAAGTATTAGAAAATTGCATAGAATATTTAACAACGCACTAAGAACAACGAAATAATGCTCTACGCCTGTTTACACTCACACACAAACGCATTTTCTCGTTTGATGTAAACGCACCGTACAGTGCGACACAAAAGAGATGAAAATAAATGAGGGCGCCACCGTCGCTCATATAGCAACACTGATACTGCGACGCAAGCGATCTTGATACTATAGAATAAAAATCCAAAAATGTATATAATATAATCTAAAATAAATACCGCGATTTAAACCGTTATAATTGTTTCAGTGTAGCAATAGTGTAATTTAAGACAAAAATACAGTAGTATTTTAATTGACCTACCTAGGTCAAATTTTACTTAAATGTATTTGGAATTAGTTATTTTATAAAAATCGGTCAAGTGTTTAGACTGCAGAGGCGCACATAGAATCAAACATACAAACAAACAAGCATACATGCAGCTCAAACACATTACCCTCTTTCTGGGTCCGTCGGGTAGAAAAAAACAAGGCGATTTGAAAACCACATATTTTTATTTTTTTTGTAGATAAATTTTGTACATTAATATAATTCATCAAAATCTAAATATTCTACTCCTTCAAAGGACTGATCATCACTCTGTTTCGAAGTACTGGTAAGAGGGTACGGGGCATCTTCAGTATCTGTAAATATGATACAGTAAATATGATTTTTTTTCTTATGGTTTGATTGATTAATAGATAGATAGCTGTATGAAAACAGTTATCACTATACTATGTAGTAAAATCTAAACTAGGTACTTTATTTGAGGCTGGTTGGATTGGATATAACTTCTTGACTCAAATTGTGCTGGTCGCACTATAAAAACTAGTTTTTGTTTACATACAAATAACCTCAAATTAATTTGCGAAAACGTAATAATCGCCATACATACATACATTAAACACTCGTTACTAATGGAATATTCTATTTTACGTAGTACTGAGCAAAAATAAATGGAATCTCACCGGTATATTCTGCTGTACGTTTGTAAACGTTTTCCAAATCAGTCAATAAATTTCCAGCTTGAAATTCGGACAAACACCGAATAAAAACTTTATACACCACATCACGGACACCGCTACGTTTAACCTTTTTCATGATGTCTCCTTTTTTATTTAAATTTCTTGTTCTAAATAACAATTTTATCTCAATAATTCTCCACTTCACGAAAAAAACAACAAATTTTTATTCAACTTGACAGCTACATTGCCAATTCAGGGTTGCCAGGTAATGAAAAACGAATTAGTTCCAAAATAATTAATTTCATCTCTTTTATGTCGTACTATAACATATAATAGATTAATAATAACAGAATATTAATAATTTTTCAATGTAATAAATAAAATGAATTTGAGCATTCCAGTATAATCGTTTATTATAATAAATATTTTTTATTAATAATTGTATAAATGTCGATAATTGCTTGTTTTGTACATAATTAATCTATTTCTAATGTGTAACCCATAGCATAGTATTTTATTGTCTAATATTATATACTATATCACCAGCACAGTATTGGTTTCTCTGTCAATATTAAACTCAAACTCAAACTCAATAATTATTCAGACTACAAATTATTTAGTTAAGGTTTTGAATCGTCAAAATACAGAAAAAAAAACAAAATGATAATTTTAATAAATTATTTTAAAGCAATGGATACAGAAAATATATCATTCCTAACATTATTTTTTAAGCTATTGCATAGCTTCTATCGCGGGCCTTAAGCGCGGGGACCGAATCGAGAAATTCCGTAACGAAATACCTCACGCTCCCCACTCCGACGGGCACGGAGGTGTGGCTTGAAGGCTTAGCATGGAATAGCTTTACCGCGTGACACACGTCTTTTTTTTATTCTTATTATCAGCGCAATTTTTAAATAAGTACTTAAGTACATCATATAAAGTATTTTTGGTAAAATTCAGGTGTAAAGTATATTTCGTGAATTCATTTAGCTTTTCTACATTGAGTTCAAAAGTATTACAATATATTTGAATTTATGAACTTCTTTATTCGCGTTGAGAGTCGCGTCAAGGCAATACCGTCATAGAGTAAGGCGACGTATATTTGAATCTTGCCCAAGAAGTTTCACTTCTGACATGTGTACTTGGCACACACGCTCTTTTTTCTATTTCAAGGTACCTTTACGTCGTATTACATTTAAACTAAGAATAGAACTTGCAAAAATATTATTATAAACTGTATTGAGTAAAAAAAAACAATCATGGTTATAATTAGTATGTACTATTTTTTTGTTACAACATCATCTATTTACATCTATTGTAACAAGAAGATAAGCGATTTTTTTTATATATATTCTATAAATAATTTCTGTTTCTTTTTATTCATTGTTCAGTTTAGTTCTTCATTATGGAATAATCTTTTTATAGCTGTGAGTTCTTACAATGATTACTAAATAAATAATATTATAGGATAAAAAGTTGATTGATGGTATTTGGGAATGAATTATATTTTTGTATTATTTTAAACATTTAACTTCAATGATTTTAAGATGATCATTTGTTTTTTTTTCAGTTTTTTTTATAAATACTATAAATATATTATAATTATAATATATTATATCTATTGATGTTATACGGGTAATAAATGATTAAAATATATATTTATTTACTTTAAACATCGAATCAACCCTTAATCAACCATAAGAAAATTGTTCGTTTATAAGAAGAACAAAACTGAAATACGTGAATGGACACGCGAATAATTTATTATATTATACAGTAGTAGTACAATATTGTCGGGCGCTTCGTAATTTTGATTATAAAAATTATTTTAAGGCAAAATTAATAGATACTATAACTCCTTTTTCATGACACCATTTATATATTACCTGAGATAATTTATCTTCTACATTTTTATAAATCTGTATATTTTACCTGCATAGGTACTGTTGTGTAATATTTGTAATTTGTAAATTAAATACATAATATAGACTAGATTTTGTTATTGGATTACTCTCTGAATACTTGGTGGATAAATAATAAAATATTATTCGATTGGTGTTGTTTTTATTTATTTGTAATCTTAAGTTTTTATAAATGTTATTTGAAGATGTATAATAATAATTATTATAATCTATGTCTTATGGTACCGTGAAACCTAAGCAAAGTAAGCACTTTGCCACTTTTTCATGTGTCAAAAAGTTTGATTCGCTTTAAAAAAATATAATTGTATGAAAACGTAATGAGTAACCTGCACCTAGACGTAGTAAATTTAATGAAAATTTACATTATTACTAAATATCTATTTCATTTTTGTAAATTATAATATTTTAAGCATAAAAACAATTATGGCAAAGTTAGCTGTCACTTCTGGTAAATTTGCCATATGAAAGAAAAAATGAAATTTTTGGAGTTTATGAGGTTAAAAAGTAATATATTTGCACTCTTCCTATATCCCGTAAAATAAAGTAAAAACTTTATATTATTTAGCACTGGTAAATTGACTCTCTAAGTAGGTGGCAAATTCACCAACCTTTCCAAAATATTTCCTATATAAGAAGAAGTTAGGGTTAGGGTTGTCAAATAAAAATGTTTTCGTAGTAGGAACAATTTAGTAAAAGTAAAAAAAAAAAAACATAATCAATTACTTCTAGTTAGTTTCTTAACTTTGAATTGTTTTACATAATAAAACAAAAAAAAAATAGTATTCATTAAACTAACTTTTTTTTTAATATCACACATTACACGACATTCCTAAAAGATTTAAACAATGACAAATTCTTGATTCAAGATCTTGATTGAATATAAAAATTGTTGTTATTTTAAACTTGATAAAATATTCATCAGAAATTTTGTGGCAGCCCTAACCACCCACAAAACATGGCAAAGTCACCATCACAGACGTTGTGATTGGGGTTGTTGAATTTACCAATACCAATTGCGAAGTAAAGGTAGCTTGTAGCACAGTAAATCAGCTTTTATTTAGCTAAAGAACATTATGTTAACATAATATCAAAAAAATACTTACGTAGGCAATGCTTTTCCCGTTTGTTTTTGTAAAGCCGCGTATAAACTAAGCGCGGCAAACCATCGAACATAGGCGCGCGCGGCGGCCGCGCACTATGTAGACGGGATCGCCGCGCGCGGCGACGCGAACATTGCCGCGCTCGAACGTGCCGCGGGGCGATCCGCTCACTGTCGGTTTTTGAGACCGCATCAAAGGAGCTTCAGGCGTTCGCTCGCGCGCCGTGTGGACGGTTTGTAGTTTTGGTGATTCGGCTCGCGCGGCGTATACGTAAAAATGGACAACGAAAAGTGCCGTTTACTAATACAATTGTATGGCGCTAATGAATTTTTGTGGAACAGCAAATCCTCCCAATACCACAATAAATCGCTGAGGTATGATGCGTGGGTAGAAATCAGTAAGAAAATGGATATACCTATTCCTGACTTGAAAAAGAAAATGACTACACTTTTGGCGTCCTACAGAAGAGATGTTCGTGATGGATCGCCTGCCGCGCGCGGCAACTACGTTCAACTCTGGTCGAACATTGGCTCGCGCGGCTGCCGCGCTTAATTTATACGCACCTTAAAAGTTCCGGAGCACTAAGTTTCATACCGCCAACATTCGAAAAAAGTAACCGCCGAAAATGACATCTCAAAAACAAGCTGGGTCGCCACATCTCATTCGGTGTTGCCATTTAACTCATAAATTTTACTATACAGGCATGCATACATGACAAAAAACTGATAATAAGATGTGACTACAGTTTTTCCCTCAGAAGTTGGCTATGGCAAAGTCTGCAACCGTTGGCAAAGCTAGCAGGTTTTACCGGTAAAAGTTTAGTTACCTCACAATTGCAGAATTTTCAAGTTTGGGATGGCCTACATAATATATACCTATAGTATAATGTACTTAATATTATAAAGCTGAAGAGTTTGTTTATTTGTTTGAACACGCTAATCTCGGGAACTACTGGTCCGATTTGAAAAATTATTTCGGAGTTAGATAGCTCATTTATCGAGGAAGGCTATAGGCTATATACTATCATCTCGCTAAGACACAGCTAGTAGTTACTAGTAAGTAGTACATAATATTACTTGGAAACACTATGAAAACATACTATTTACATATACATACTACTCAACCAATAGAAGAAAAATCTTGTAAAACAATGTAACAACTAATGGACACTTGTGAAAATTCAGTTTCAAAATGCTTGATTTTAATCTTTCCGTTGGTAAATAATATGTTATTATTTTTTAAATGATTAGGCATTTGCGCAGTACAAAGTTGCATACGTACATGCATATTTAACGTATTTGTTAATAACCTTACATATTGTCAAGAAGTATTAATTAAAAATTATAATGAAGGTATGTAATGAATGACTCGAAGGCACGAAAAAAAAATTGACAATAAAGCCGTTTCATTTGTAAAATATATTGATTTTTCTATAAATATGTCTTATAAATAGAAGGGCCTATTCAACAAATGAGAAACAAAAGTAATTAATTGTTATGTTATATTGTGTTACCAAAAACTAAGAGAGTCTAATATCGTTAATTTCACTTTATAATACCTACATTAGCTGTACTAAGTACTCAAGAATTTATTTAGTCATGTGTTACTTTTTTACTTTAAACTACCAATATCATGTTAACTTACCTATAATGTTAGGACTTAGGCGTAGCGATGCTACGCTATAATTATCTAATATTTTTAGTGATACCAGAGCAAGTAACTAGAGTTTTTATAAACTCAATTCCTAACTCGAAAGGGAAAAATCGGAACCCATAAAGGATCACTTCGTTGTCCGTCTGTCTGCCTCTCTCTCCCTTTTTCTCAGGAAATATCAAGCTGAAATTCTTCTGAAATTTATACTTAGGTATATTGGACAATGGACACTTACACGTGCGATGCACTTAAATATCTTACTCATTACCCATCGAGTTTTACCTTCAAAAATATATACGTATGTAAAAATATAATATATAAATAAGAGATTATGTTGTAGACATTCATTTGAATAAAAATTTTCAAACATAGCGCTCGCTATGTTGTTTTTATTATTATGTTTAGCGGCAGTGCTGTGGTATACAGTATTTAGATATAAAAGAAAAAGATTATATGAACTCGCAGATTTGCTACCGAGCCCTGAAGGAATGAACAATTTGCTCGGCATAATGCAACATACATTTAAAGGAACAGATGGTGAGTATTTTAGAGGTAGTTCAGCAATATTTCAGTATTTTTCATTTAATATTTTCTAATAAATATCTATAATCCAAGAGCCCACGACGGCCAGACTTTCCTTTTTTTCGGAAAGTTGAAAGTTTCTCTGTATATGTATCCTATACAGATAAGAACGACCAGCGACTATCAAGTTTGGGTTGTGGTTACTTTGGCAGGAAACAGGTAGTTTACAAAATAGAACAGTAGGTTTATAATATTTATAATAGTACCTAACTTTCATTATAGTTTAAAAGCTAAATTTTATATATGTTACTTGGGGACCTATTAAAAGATGGTACCTAAGTAGCCGGACAGTTTTCATGGTTCTTGGTTCTTCGTTTGGCAGGGAATGAAGAAAACTATACCTGAATAAATATTACTTTTCCACAAGTACCGTGGTCATTCACAGAAAATAATTAAAACCTATTAATTTAAAAAGTGGCATTAATTATTGTCTTCTTTTTCAGTTGCGTTCCATGTTATAAAGGAATTCACCAAGTTTTGTGAAAAAAGCGGAGGAATTATTAAATTTTGGGGAGGACCAATATTTTTCGCAGGTTTTTGTATTGTATACCTACGGTGCACTTACCTATATCAAACGAGCGAATGCTCAATGCTCATTCTAACCCCATTAGTGTAAACAGGCGTAGAGCTTTCTTTCGTTGTTCTTATTGCGTTCGAAAATATTCTATGTCATGTTCTTACTGATCAACACTGAATACGAGTTTTCGTTTACATTAAAAGATCACGAGAAAATGCTCTTGCTCTAGCTCTAGCTCTATGTTCGTTTGATGTTAATGCATCTCTACAATAATTAGAGGTTTTTTTATTTGACTAAAATATCTAAATATTTACATATAAGCAGTCCATTATAGGTCTACCAGAATCTGATGGCATATTTATATTTACGAAATAAAAGATTTTCATATGGCAATTTTATTTGACAACTATCAAATTGGTTGTCAAATTATTTGTCTTCTTTGCAATTGATGAATAATTTTTAAGATTTTGTCTAAAAAATCTTCGAAAATGTCGAAAAAGCCACTGCGATCACAAGCAAGAGGTGTTGTTTATAATGTGTATAGAAAAACATTCGATGAAGAAGGGTCAAACACATCACAATTTTCAATTTTGAATATTTTATTGGTAAGTTGGACTTACCCGTTTTGATACTTAAAATAAAAAATATTATAAGTAGGTAACTATAATATTGTTTGTTGATTACTTACAATATAATTTTATGAAAACTTATTACAGGAGTTTCCAATACGGCTATTCGTCAAGTCCAAGCTGTCCAAGTCAATTTTATAATGTGTAAATACTAATAGTCTTTAATACTTACTTACAAAAATAAACATAGTTTTATTTTATTTTTATTTTATTTTATAAAAAATTATTAGCAATCTAGTTTTGATCTACATTATCATTACATCCATATTTTTACATGGCATAATGATAACGAATATACAAATATAGGTATGTGTAAATAATAGTATGTATTACATAGATAAAAGTAATATGTATATTATACATGTAAGTATGTACCTACATAATATTAAGTGGATATCTCATTATTAAGTACAGTATTGTTCACTTATGTAATATGACTAATGATGTTGAGGACAAAATAAAAAATAAGCAGTATCAAGATCGTTCAGTCCATTTTCCCTAGGGTTGCACACTCAAAATTTTGATTTCCCAATTTGCCATCAGATTCTGGTTTACCTATACAATTCAATATTAATTATTATATATTCAAGAAAACTTGACTTATTTACATATAAAATGAAATAACTATTTTACTTATGGCTTAGACTTATGGTATAATATTATGTAGTTCGTTGCCGATTCAAAGTATCTAGGTATCTATTTATTTCCAGGCTCCTGAAAAACAGTTAAAACCAGTAATATTAGGAGCCTAGGTCATTTAATGTATATATAGCAAATTATGGTGGAAAATAAACGATTTATTTTATATAACTTTACTTTACAGGTGTTATGAGACCGAATGATGTTGATTTTATATTAAAGAACTTCCCAGAAAAGGAAAGTCGAGAGAAGTTACTCAGAGAATTTACTGGAAATGCTGGGATTTACGCACCTGGTCAGTAAATCAATTATACTTAATTAAAATAAAATGAAAAAATCCACTACTACCTACTTAATTTTACCTTAATTAAGAGTTTCATGTTAATTTGTTGTTTTGGTTGAAAATAAATCATAAGCTGTAAAAACATATTTATGTCTCCTAAATACGCAAAAATTGTATTTAATGGACAAATAAATAGAGAAACATTGTATAAAAAATGAAAATATATTTTATGACTACGGCCTCGAAGAATAAAGTACCTAACTAGTTAGTAGCCGAGTATTAAGGCACAAATATTATTTTAAATGACTTTGTATAAGTGCAATAATGTAGGTATGTATTTTCAATCAATTAGCAATCTTTATAATAATACGTATAATTATAAAATCCTCGTGTCATAGTACTAAATACTTGTAACCAGACTTCTGTGAAATACTTAGTTTGACAGATTTCAATGATAATTTTGTGAAGATATTTTTTTGTTAGATCTGAGTGTTCTCAATATTATTTATACCCCAGTTATAAGGGTGTTCTGATCAACAGAACAATTTGGGGGCCAGCTAGTACAAATCGACGATCATTTGTTGGGTCAAAGCAGGCCATTGTGAAGAGGGCACAAAACATTGAAATTTAAACAAATGCTTGTTAACTATAATTTTAGTGCCAATTTGGACGCGTCGGAGGAAGATCATGGTGCCGGCATTTTCTCCGAAAATAATAAATGGTTTCTTAGATACAATTGTCGCCCAAAGTGAAAATCTTACTGAGCGTTTGGCGAAAGACGATCGTATTGGTACTGGGCAGTTTAGCATTTGGCCGTATGTTACTGGTTTCACTTTGTCCACTATTGCAGGTGAGTTCTGAACAAAGTACAAATTAGCAGAAATGACGACATTTTTATCGTGTGTAATAAATAATTTTACTCAAAAAAAGAACGTATGTGCCGAGCACACGTGTCAGAAGTGAAACTTCTTTGGCAAGATTTAAAGATATCAAAATCGTCGCCATACTCCATGACGTGACGATATTGCCATGACCCGACCTTGAAATTTTAATCTCAACGTGCCTAAAGAAGTTTCTCTTCAATAGGTAATAGGTACCCAATGTAAAAGGTAAATTTGGCGAATGTTTGCATGAAGACGGAAATACAAATTTTTATATACCCCTGAACAGGAACGAAGCTCGTAAGAATCTGAAAATAAAACGCAATGTCCAAAACTTTACCTAAAACATATTTTTTGCTTCAAACCGGGTCTTTCACATTAAAGTACCTACCTAACAAGAATTTAATAGTTTCAATGTCAATTTATTTTATCTAATTACTCTGAATTATATTTTTACTTACCTACGTATCCTCTAGAATTTAGATTCTAGCATATTGTTAATTAATTTTCCAGAAACGTCCCTCGGCGTGAATCTGGACATCCAGCGAAATCCAGACATACCGTTCTTAAATGCTATTAACCGCACATTATTTTTAATGACAAAACGGATGTTAACTGTTTGGTTGTGGCCCGACTGGTTATTTAGACTAACCCCATCATATAGAGAGGCTCAGAAATGCAAGCAGATTATGAATGGTTTAACTAATAAAGTAAGTATTACTTATGTTTTGTGGTAATTTATTTCGTAATTTTACCATTTAGTGAAGAACAAGAATATTTAAGACATTCCTTTTTAGCGTTCCGTACGCAAAGTGTAAAACGGGACCCTATTATTAAGCCTCAGTCCGTGTCTGTCTGCGCGAGTCCGACTCGCACTTGGCCGGTTTTTTAATAAATAATGTATCTCATATTAATTCCTTTATTTATATTGCAAAAGCATTTTGCACTCTATAAACTTGTGGTTTTTATTTTTATATTATTCCAGATAATGCAAGAGAGACGAGAAATACTGAAGGATTTTAATGGTAGCAGACTTAACAATAATTCTATCTATGGTAAGTATGTATTTATTTACGATAAAAGTAATAATCTTTGTAGAGACAAGTCTTTTTATATTTTTTTATTATTTATCTCAATTAATTATTTTACTATAAACAGCTAGGTACCATAAAACCTAAAATTAGGTAGGTAGAATAATATGATAATTAACTAGGTACAACTAGAATTGCCCTTTATTTCGACTAAAGCTAAATTTATCGTAGATTTACGTAAATACCTTCATCAGCAAGCGAGTCGATTCAGTTATTTTAAAAATTGTTTTAAGACTTCTATTGAATGCTTAATTTTAGGTCAAGGTGAACACCAAGTAAAAAGTTTCCTAGATCACCTAATAATGCAGTCTAGAGTCAATAAAATGACTGATACAGAAATAAGGGAAGAAATTTTGGTTTTATTGATAGCGGGAACTGATACCTCTGCTGTAGCGATATGTAATACTTTGAAGCTATTAGCAATGTATCCCGAAGTACAGGCTAAAGTTTATAATGAGTAAGTGTTTTCTCAAGACATTTCTAATCTCATGATGTAATGTAATGGACTCTCTTCACAATGAGCAAAGTTGGCCCAACAAATGATCGTCGATGTTTGCCGCCATTACAGTATTATGAATAAACACCTACAATGATGGCCGATCATAGACATTAAGGCTCTCTACATTATCGTGGTTGCCTCTACTCGCCCAACGCTGCTCATTGTGAAGAGGGCCCATTATTAACAGATTGAATATTATAATTTGTCAAGGAAATATATAAAAATTGCAATTGTATCTTTTTGTAAACTATAATAAGAATATAATCGTAATATAATAATTAATAAGAAAATATTTCAACCAGTCTAACTATAAATATAGGTAACTTATAAAATAAAACATTTGATATACAGTCCTGATTTTGGTCCTATTATTGAGTTTTCCTATCTACTGCATTTTTTTTAAATAAAATATCAAATTTCATGTAAGAGCTAGCGCTCACGAGCAACTTTGTCTCCGCAACTATTTTATCTCTCCACCCATGGGCTAGTATGAAAGTGCGCGCACGTAGCGACGCAACTCCCCATACAAATTGATGGGAGAGACAAAATAGTTGCGGAGACAAAGTTGCTCGTGCGCGCTAGCTCTTACGTTATTCGATAAATATACATTTTTATCAATCAGGATAATGAGCGTCTTGAAGGATGACCGTCCACTTGACAAAAATAGTCTCAGAGACCTCGACTATTTACAAAGAGTTATAAAGGAATCCCTCCGACTATTCCCTCCTGTACCAATTATTGGAAGAAAACTCGATACTGAAGTTAAATTACGTGAGTTATTTCGTAAAAAAATATCAAGAATTCATTACATAGGTACATACTTCTACTAGATTGCTGTAAACACAATCTTGCATCCTATGTGTAAAACAAAGTTTCAAATAATAATTTTAAGATAAAATCATTATTATCTTTGTAAGTACCTATATGAATAATATAACGGGTATATAATAATAACGTGTCATGAGGTCACAGTTGATGCAAAATTACCTAAATTACTTTAAAATGTGCCTACTTATTCTTTACAGAGGATTTTATAATTTTCTTCAATATACTTAATTATTTTTGTTAATTATAACATTTATTTTAATTTCTAGCGGTTAAATTTCTGTAATTACATTATAATTAATGTACAATTCCTTTATTTAAATTGAATATTTGTGTGATTATTCATTATTTTAAGCTAAATCCTATTTTGCTTCCATTTCAATAGCTTCTGGCGCCATACTCCCTGAAGGAGCAGAAGTTATAATATCTATCTGGGGCATTCATCGAGATGTAAACAACTGGGGATCCACAGCAGAATGCTTTGATCCAGATAGATTCCAATCAAAGGAAGATGGCGGTCGCTTTATACCGTTTGGTTCAGGGCCGAGAAATTGCATTGGTGAGTACAAAATGCCATTTGCTAATTCAGGAATAGATTTGTTTATGCGGTAGATAGTTCCATTTTGTTCCCTATCATATTATTCTTGTGAATTACTCAATATAAGAATTCAGATTTCGTGAACACAAAAATATTATCTGTGTGGTTTTGATTTGTTTCCGTTTCTAAATAAATGGTCAGTTTTTTTTAAGTTCAGTTGTTATAGATTTTTTGTATAGTTTAATATGACGTGGTTTCTCAAAGTAGTCTACGATTACATCCTATTTGACTTCTTAGAACTAACTTTTTTGCAGAAGTTATAAAAGTTCTTGCTTAAGTTAACGGTTAAAACGATTAAAGTATAGATCAATTACTGTTTCTTTCAGGATATCAATATGCGTTGACTGGTATTAAAATAGCACTTGCAACAATACTTCGACACTACAGAATCGTGGGTAAAGAAGCAAGTAGCCCTGTACCAACAATGGATTTGAAATTTTCCATAATGCTGAGAGCAACAGATGATTATCAGATTTCTTTGGAACGACGTTGATGTTTAGCTATAAGTTATATTATTTAAATAAACGAAATTGTTTTTGAAAACGTTTGATTTTTATTCTAAGATTATCCGTTTCTGAGATTTGTTGGTATTTTGAAATATCTAATTTTAATAGACTTTTCGATTTCTACGTCAGAATAGGATGCATAAAGTATTATTCTAAAGGTTTCTTTCCTTTGAGGCTCACAATAAAAGCAAAATATTATATCTGAATAAGGTAAAAAAAAACAAATAAAACACGAAAAGCTCGATCAAAATTTATTAACGCCAAACACGACTATTACATACAGTATGATAATTTCAAACGGTACGATCACAAATTTTGTTTTAGTCTACGAACTCTGCCTTCTATCGCAGTTAGCATATAATATAATGTTTTTAAATCATGACTTTCATTCCGTCTAATATCTACAGCACTAATTGTAGGTGATAATATGCAGTTTTGATTTATTATTTCACGTTTTTTGATTTTCACTTGCAAGTTCTCATCTTGTCTTCCGCTAGGCTTCATTGTACACGCTTCTACGTATATATGTGATGGTGAAAATGTATCGAGTTCATTTGTTAGCCGTCTTTTAACTGCAAATATAATAAAAGATTGATAATAACTGCATCAAGATAAGCCAGATCATTTTTATATTGCTGTTAAATTATAGTTGATGAAAATTCTAACTCTGTACAAAATATTATTTCGGTAACTTGATTAATATTTTCTAAAAACTAACTATTTTTTCACAATTATTTTGAATTCATATAGTTACTTAGTACCTAGATATAAAAAAATATAGGAAAAAAATTGAGACATTCTTTGATAGTAATTACATAATGGCTGAACTTACCATTCTGTTTAAATCGTATGATTTTTTTCGATAAGAGATCACTGTAATATCGACATGATGATGCCATCTGATCTTCTATGTGGTCTCCGCTGGTGTGCACTAAATACGAACAAATAAATCGGAAACTATATAAAAAAATAATTTGGAAAATCCAAAAGTGCACGCCTCATAATTTTTTTTTAATAAATATTTATTAATTATTATTTTTGTTTATTTAATAACAATTAAACCACATCGAATCAGACCCTGAAAAATGAAAGGGTTCTATTCCTGAGCATACTCAAGCGTAAGAGAAAAAAAAGACTCGATTAGTAAAGTATTTCGGTCGCTATCGTGTTAACAAGAAAAAGGATCCGCACATACAGACACACGGACGTCCAAGACAGAACTTTTTTAAACTGTTTTTTAACTAGTTTAAATAACAAAAATGACATCAAAAATATCATGAACGTTAAAAATAGTGTTTTTTCTTAATATGTGTGTGTATGTATTATTGCACGCCTCATAAGCGAAGCGTTGAGGTGGGTACTACTGTCACTTCGCGCAAAACATCTGATTTTTCAAACTTAAAATGTCTTTATGTATCATACATTGCACTTGTAAGATAATACATACACACACATATTAAGAAAAAACACTATTTTTAACGTTCATGATATTTTTGATGTCATTTTTGTTATTTAAACTAGTTAAAAAACAGTTTAAAAAAGTTCTGTCTTGGACGTCCGTGTGTCTGTATGTGCGGATCCTTTTTCTTGTTAACACGATAGCGACCGAAATACTTTACTAATCGAGTCTTTTTTTTTCTCTTACGCTTGAGTATGCTCAGGAATAGAACCCTTTCATTTTTCAGGGTCTGATTCGATGTGGTTTAATTGTTATTAAATAAACAAAAATAATAATTAATAAATATTTATTAAAAAAAAATTATGAGGCGTGCACTTTTGGATTTTCCAAATTATCTTACAAGTGCAATGTATGATACATAAAGACATTTTAAGTTTGAAAAATCAGATGTTTTGCGCGAAGTGACAGTAGTACCCACCTCAACGCTTCGCTTATGAGGCGTGCAATACAATTAAAAGTAAAATTATAATGCCTTCAGTTGAATCTTAAAAAATTTATTAAGTGAAACCAGCTAAGTAGGTACGGCAAAAAGCATTTAAAAAATTACTACTTTATGAAAAAAGTAAACTATATAGTCAACTCATCTAATTCTGTGACAAAACAGAATATGAAAAAAAAAGCAGGTTAAACTTCATAAATTTTATTTTTATTTTTAATAGGAACATTAATCAATCTTCTATTTATCATATGGAACAAGTGTAATCTTAACACATATGAATTAACTCAGCGTAAAATGAGCTTAATCAAACCGCGATGACTTGTCTAATTCTGTGACAATCACCATAATTCGGTGATAGTACTTCTCTAATTCTGTTATAACCGAATTATGCGAGTATTTATTATTTTTTAACACAAAAGTAAAAAAAATACAATTAATAAAAAATATAAACATATTGAAAGTAATAATTATGTTTTTATTAATCAACGAGAAACTATCAAAAGAAGGGAACAATAAAAAACAATATTGGACTTTATAATTGTTTGTGTGTACAGACTCATTTTTGACTGCAGAATACTTTGAATTGCGGATGTCAGGGTTGTTTCATTATATTTTCTATTTTTATTTTTGTCTTCCTCCATGCTGTCTAAAATAAAAAAAATAACTCACTTAATTATGTTATAAAAAAAATAACGGACTTTTTTAAAATGCTTGAAAGCGATCCTACTTTTTTACCTGAGTAAAAATAAATATTTTCTGACTTAAACGACTAACGTATACGTACTGAAAACAATTATTAATACACGAATTGAAAATAATAAAAATTTGCTTGGTTAATTCGGTGACACTGTTTTGAGTTGCAATCTTGAGAATCGTTAACTTTTTGAACCCAGGAAATAAGGTATTATGCAAAAACAAATGAAAAATTACTAAAACCTTTATCGGTATCAACAAGAATATGTTTTCTATTTAAATTAATTGTCAAAGTATCATGAACTTACACTCACCTTTTCTATTTAAAATTAATTAAATAATGACAGCACAGTCTGTTGCATGCTATCGGTGAAGCGTCAAACATGGCGGGCGCAGTGACAAATTCCGTGATTGTTACTATCTCACCCGCACGATTTTAACCAAAATTTGTACACAAAAAGAAGCTTTATTACCATACCATAGGGCTAATTTTAATGTATTGTATTTTACTCCTATAACGCTGTAAAAGAGTCCAAACGTTGTATCTCCGAATTAAGTGAGTCACATAATTAGGTGAGTTTACCCTACTCAATTCGAAAGAATTTTACTAAGTGCAATAAACCGGTTGATGCTACAATGTTATTATGTACGCAAATGATTTAACTTGACTTTTTAACTGTCAAGGAAAACGGCAAATGCGATTTTGTTCCAGTTTCTTACCGTAATCCTTGTGTTTATTATATTTTCTAGAACAGTAAGGACATGTAAATGGCAACGACCCGAGTATTGCTTGTATGGATTGCGAGTGTTTTTCTGTAAAAAAAGAGAAAATAAGTTTTTTTGTTAAATGTTCAGGATAAAAAAGGCTCTTTTCATCAGAAACGTTTATTATGGACCTTTTTTTCGTATACCTACCAGTAGGTAGTAATTTTCTAAATTTTATCATACAGGATTTTTTTTCTATACCTAATGGCAAAGTAAGGATCATAAAACATTTTTTCAAATCAATTTTGAGGTGTAATTAGCGAACATAAAAAATACAATATAAGTACCTACCTGTTTCATTTCCTATAATATGTTCTATCTCTTTACGTTAAAGATATATATAAATAAACAATTTCATAAGAACCATAGCGTAAAATAGTCTTTCAATATGGAGCTATAATATTTTATAACACCTTTTGGCTTTTGGGTAGTTTATGAAAATTATAACAGGGTATGCTATAAATAGGGTATTTATTACCCATTAAATGTCGTTGTCGAGGTTGTTTACATTAACCTCTATCTCAGTACAAAATAACTAGATTTTTACAAAATAACTAGCGGTCCGCCCCGGCTTCGCCCGTGGTACATATGAAAAATAGATCTTGGCCGATTCTCAGACTTACCCGATATGCACAGAAAATTTCATGAGAATCGGTCCACCCGTTTCGGAGGAGTATGCAGACTAACATTGTGACACGAGAATTTTATATATATATAAGAGATATACTTTTAGATTGTTGTAATTTTATTGAGGATGTTTCAGTTCTTTTTAATGAGATGAATCAACAATTTATTTGATGCACAAAATCAAAGAAAAAAATACACTAGTTCTATTGTATACGTTGGGTAGTTTTTAAATTCCAAATATTATGAAGATACAGGTAAAATATTGTTATACCTAACGAATGTTTTTACTTAATTTTTAACCTATCCGAGCGAACCTTTATTTCTCTCCTCAAATTATTACTATCGTAAAATAAATTAATGTTACAAGCGTTTACAGCTTGTTTGCATGTGTGCCTGAATAATTGAAATTTCAAAATATTTCGAATACAAACCTTCAGGTACCATAATTCCACCAATCACAGCACTCGTTTGCTTACAGCAATTGATTTGTCGTGACGTCACAAAACCAATGGTACGACTGTTGTTACTAGTTTTCTTTGCTGTGGGAGAAATCACTTGAAAATTAGTAGTATTGTAAAAACGTTATTTTAATTCCAATTAAAACAAAAAAAAAAAAACTTATTCAATCGTTTATTAATTATAATATGTAGTTAGAGCTTTAGATAAGCTTTCATATTTTTTTAAATATCTGTGAATCAACCCTACACAGATTGAATATTTTTTCCTCAATAATTGTGCTGGTCACGAAAAATAAATATATTTATAAATTAAAGACTTTTTAACGGATTTTAAACGCGATTTATTCATTCTATTATTTAATTTCTAAATGTATAATACTCGCGTAAAATCAAACATCAGAAAATACTAAATATATTTATACCAAACTAGCAAACCGGGTGAACTCCGTTTCGCCACTAGAGACACCTTTTCTTTGCTATAAACTTCGCGGAGCCCGAGACCTTTCCAACGAATGCAAAACCGTCGAAATCGGTTCGTGCGTTCTGGAGTTAAAGCGTCAGGAAGGAAAACTTGACTTGTTTTTATATAGTAGATTTTACTATCTATCAATAAATGCAACCTAATCAATTATACTAGATAACATTTAAATATTTTCCCAAGTCGTGAATGTGTGGACTCATTTTGTACGCCTGCTTCCATATTCTGAGAGTGGACTATGCATCTACCTCGGTCATATATGAACAAACAGTCTAGTTCAATCGATATTGCATATTATTATTTTACTATAAATAAATGTCTGTGCTTTTAGAAATAGCACACTTTCTCAACTTTTAGGGTGCACTCACACACATCAGTCACCGTCACGGCACGTCACCGGACAGGATTAAAAAAAAATATGTATCAATAGTTCTAGTATGACTCTGTTCCCACACGACAGTCGCCGGCACGAAATCTATCAGTGACGTCCCCGGTCAGGCACGTCAAATAATATTTCCATACATGTATCATACTTTTATCCCCACTCACCCGGTGCCGTCACGTCTCAGTTCAGTCAGCGTCGTGCTACCGTCAATTGCTACATGTTCTCTAGCGTGACACACGTCTAATCACTCACTAACCTGATGTATGTGTTCAATGATTCAGTCAAACCGGCGACGTGACTGACGGACAACATGACGGTGACTGGTGTTTGTGGATACGTACACAAACCGTCACCGATCAGTCATCGGTGACTTGACGGTGACTGATGTGTGTGAGTGCACCCTTATAGTTATTTAAACTAAGATAGTAAAACGCAAAGATACTTTCTAAGATTTGATCTCTCTGTTGACTTGTTCTTTCTATTTCAGCCTTTCAGGTTTCCAAAGGTGGAATCAATTATAATAATTTTACTTTTTTTTCGACAATTGACAAAAAGCTTATCTTTTATTTTACCCAAACATAGTACCTATTATATTATCTGTGCGCAAACGAAGCACTTTCAATAAGCAAACTAAATCAAAAATTTTAAATGTTCAGATAGCATAGTTCTTATTTGCACTGTATCCTCCATATTGTAATATTTCAATGTCATAAAGCGAGAATGCCATTTATTCCCACTATAAAACACATAAATCTTCCAAGTTGAAACGCTGAATCAATCAAACTTAGATCCACTTTATTCCGCGTTTTATATTACAAGAAACGATCAAATACACAGAGCTGTAAAACGGAGTTTTCCGATTTATCATTTTCCTCTTTGGAAAAATCAGTGACATTATAAAGATTTTCCAGAAAATAATGTTTCAGTAATGGAATATAATACGTAATAACATAATATTATGTATATTGTCATAGTGGCGTAGCTACCCAGAGGCTAAGTGGAGCAGAGCCCTCGAATCCCAGCAGAAAATCTAGATCGAACTATTGAAAATTTCTCCCATTTTCAAAATAAATAATATGACAGGTTGCAACTTAGTTAGTTGGTATGTAGATCTACAAAGAGATAGAGATCTAGATAAACAAAATAAAAATGAATAGTTTTTTTTCCTCGTCGATGAGAGGCCCTATTCTGTTATTTGCCCCACCCCAGGGCCCTTGCTTACTTGGTTACGACACTGGTTACAACATTGTGAAGTAAACCAACTATCAGCAATTCATTGAGAAGACTGTCGAGATTCACACACAGTTACAAATATTGTACTGTGTCATAGTCTATAGCGTATTTAAATTTTCAAATACAGCCTAGTTCTGAAGAGGTATACTTATCTAACTGATGGTTATATTATACTATACTGGGCCGATTTTTCAATGCTTGGATAAAACTTATCCGTCCAATAAAGTATTACACGATAATATTAAAATGTCACGTAAACTGTCAAATACGGGCAATTAGAATACGTTTATAAAATGGTAGTTTTATACATTATTCGACGAATAAGTTTTATCCAAGCATTGAAAAATCGGCCCTAAACTAATTTGGAGTGTTCTTCACCAATTCCAAATCGCAGAGAACCGACTAACATGCATGGCTAAAGCACAAAGCTATATTGCTCAATACTTGGATCATTGAGATTTTAGAGCGAGCTTCAAAGGATCGAATGTAAATGAACATTTAAACTTCAATTAAATCGTTTTGTATGAAAATTATACATTTTGGAGAGTGTGCAGATTGTCATACTATTCGACAAGGCTATTTAGCCGATGGGTATGAATGTTTAGTAGATATTATGTATTAGTTAATGCTGCAATTTTTTAACGAAAGCTAAATTAAACTTTGACGATTGATTTAACTCGCTGTGATTTCTAAACGATTGAATCTAATTATTTGCTAAATTATATAATTTGTTAGATATCAACTCAATTCCAACTATAGCAGGAAATCAATTTGACTTCTTTACAGCCAGCCAGTAGCCATATTACATAGATTTTGGACACGAAGAATGATAACATATTTTTCTGTTAATATTTTTTGTTTAATATAAAAATTATACACGATTATTTTCGTTACGAAAAACAATTAATAAGGACTTTTAAATCTAATGTTGATGCTGTTAATCTATTTTAAATATACACTAATATTATAAAGAGGAAAACTTTGTTTGTTTGTTTGTTTGTTTGATTGTAATGAATAGGCTCATAAACTACTGGACCAATTTTAAAAATTCTTTCACCATTCGAAAGCTACATTATCCACGAGTAACATAGGCTAGGTTTTATCCCGGAAATCCCACGGGAACGGGAACTATGCGGGTTTTACTTTGAAAACGCGGGCGAAGCCGCAGGCGGAAAGCTAGTATAAAATATAATATACAAGTAATATGTTACCTGTATGATCTTTACTCTGACGTTGACATTCCAGTGGCTTGGCGAGAAAATGGCGCGATGTCAGAACGCAGGCTGATTTGTGTTTCACTCTTGATTTTTTATCTGAAATATTATATTTTTCCAGAAACAATTGTTCTATGGATTGAATATTATTATTATAAATATATTAAAATATATATTATAAATTTCTTAACGATTATAACCTGATTGTATAGTAAGTAGATACCTATACATATATTTTAATTCGTATATTAATAAATATCGGAAAGAGACGGAATAAAAATTCCGTCTCGTTCAATAAGAAAAATATGAAATGAAAACCAAAAGGTTCAGCCGAAGCAATGCTTAAAATACGGAATAATTATCGTTGAAATTTTGTTAAAACATTTCAAATAATTTTCATTTGAGACTAGTAAATCACTATTCTTTTATACAGATAAAAATTGACTATAAAACCTACCTATTTAGATTTTCTAGGGTTAGTTTCGATATTAATCGTGATCACACAGTTACTTTTATGCATACGGTCCAACTTTAATATAATACCAAACTTCGAGTTGCGTTTGGATGAACTTCTTTGCTCTATGGAGAAAAGTATTGCATTCAAATATGTTTATCTAGTCTATTCGATACAATAAAATCAAAGTTATATAATATACTAATCTATACTAATATTATAAAGAGGAAAGGTTTGTAATTATGTGTGTATGTATGGTTTTCACGCATAAACTACTGGACCGATTTTGATGAAATTTGGCACAGACAATCTTTAGACCCTGAGAAAGAACATAGGCCACTTTTTATTGCGAAATATGTACCACGGGCAAAGCCGGGGCGGACCGCTTGTGTTTCAATATAACGGTAGGATTGTTAACGAACAATACTGTAACGACGAATTATTCTTTCAACACAATGTTTTAATAAAATGATAAATTGGAATGTTTATTAAAGCAAAATTACTTTATGTTTTGTACCCATTGACTTATTATAATAAAAGTAATAAAAACAATAAAACAATATTGTATTTACCTGCATCACAAACGTTTGGACGAACTTGCAGTGAAGATTTATCTAAATTCTTTGTATTATCTGAAATTGAAAATGCTAAATTTTGTGCGCTATTTAATAAAAGAACATATTATATTTATTGGAGTAGGTTTTTGTTAATACATCTATATCATCTCATAAAATATTGTTTTTTTTTTTCAGATTAAACGTGATTTTTTGTATCACAATTTTAAGTAAAAATTACCTGAAGCGTCCGCATCTTCTTGATTATGGCAAGACTTTGTAACTCCAACATTTTCCTTAGTTTCATCTTTAACTGGTATTTCATCAGTCATTATGTTATCAGTTAGTATTGTGCTTATATTTTCGGCTGTTACTGAAATGTTATAAATTTGAGTTATTATACTTACCTAATCATATTTTTACTTTCACCCTATATAGGTACCTAATTGAAAAAGAAAAAATATTTTGCATATTAATTTAAAATATAAATTACGTATACATACTTAATGCATACTTGCTAACGTCTAAACATAAATTAAATAAGTAATAATACTTTCAACATAAAAAGACAATAATTAGGGTAAGCACTGAGAACCAAGTTTTGATTAAGGTTCGAGGTTGATTAAGAATAAGAATATTACAATTGAAATATACCATAGACTCTCTTTTACCAATACCAATAAAAAAAATCTAATCTAAACTTTATACAACAAAACCACCATACCGCAATTAACAGCAGCTTCTTGAGAATTAACAATATCCGATGTGTGTTTGTACGCGCTTGCGTTTGTCACGGCCAATGTAGCGCGCTCTAACGACTCTGATACTGTCATTTCACTTATATCTATTATTGATTGGTATTCTGAAATTTCGAGTGAAAATTATGGGAAATAATAAAGGTTTTATTTATCTTAAATACAATTTTAATATAGCGGTACAATATGAATTTGAATTTCGACATGCTAATGGCGTTCATATCGTCCTTATTTTTAAAATGTATGTAAACATTGTGTACACGAAGCATATTTACTTTATCAGACAGCAAAAAAAAACTAATGAAAATCATCATAATCTTTCTGCATTTTCAACTGAATTAGTAAATCTTTTAAGGAATTATACGATAAAGATTTGCAAAAAAACAATTAGATTCATACACAATTCGTGTGTAATTACTAATTAGGACAAGTAAATAAAAGGATAATTTTATTGATAAAATGCGTAAAACTTTCGTATTTTATTAAACGTTCAAACAATAACTTAAATAACATAGGTATATAACTATACCACAGACATGTATATTTAAGTAGACAACGCAAGTACCGCGATCTGTATGAAAACCAAGCGTGTCATATTTTTTGTACTGACCTTGACGCATTATGACGTCACGAGCGCTTTTTAGTGATGTTAATTTCATTTTACGCTAAATCGATTAGGCCGCCACTCGCGCGGCGATTCTAGTATCGTCCTATCCCATCGAAGTAAATCGAAAGAAATCAGATCAAACTAGATCTATGTCTAAGAGGTAGTCAAATAAATGAATCGTAATCGATTACTAAATCGATTCATGACAGAAAAATGATAATTACCATAGACAGAGGGATGATAAAATAAAGTTATAAACCTTTTAATATTCTAACAAGTAAACTAATGTGTTTTAGCTTTTTCTTACATATGCCCATTGAGTTACCATGTACTACGTACTAGAGAGGCCATCGAAAGAAAGTAATGAAACTGTCAATCAATCAATCTTTATGTGCCGTTGCATCGATCCATTTTCCTTTTATGTTCGGGTTACTTGGAAAACTGAAAAAACAAACATAGTCTAAGCAATAAGGAGTTTTCTTAAAAAACTCCCAAGATGACACTTTAACTAATGGCGTCCATGTCATAATATTTATTTTTAGTACCTTTGTATTAAAATACTTAAAAGTTCTAGGTCAAGTCGTATTAAATGACAAAAAAAAATCTATGCCTTTTTTTCTGAAAAATTGCTCCTTCCAATTATCATTTTTCTGTTCGATTATAAAATCGATTAGAATCGAGAACTGTTGCATCAAATGAACATCACTAACCACAAAATTGGACAGAAAAATGAGAACAGAAAAATGAGAAGACGCTATTCATTGCTTGTTATCATACGACGCGATCTTTACCGTGCCAAGTAAAAGCCGCAATGTATTCCGAATCATTTCGTAAGATTTGGTATCCGTGTTTGTCACGATCGTTTTCCACAGATATTCTTTATTTGATTTTAAAATAAATAGTGCATATTCTGATTAGAAAATTACTTACCGGTGGAAGGAAACATCTATGCTAACTCGGCCACTCACAGCTGTGGAGTTTCTACAGTTTATAACGGCGCAATTCGGCATTTTACTTTATTCAGCTTCACGTCTTTCCTTGGCGAACTGCAAGCGCGGACTGAGTGTAGGCCAGCGTCAAGTAAGTTTCATAAACTTAGTTTGGACACGGGAAGTACATACATTCGCTTAGTCTATCTTGATACATGTCTGTGAACTATACCATCTTTAGTACATCCATTCATCCATTTAGCGGCGTTCAAATTGCTCGATATAACGACACTGGGGTTACGAGGCCGAATCAACGACTTATTCGATCTCTGTTCCACACGACATGACGTAGATTTTGTGTCCCCTTCTGTCTTTTCTAGAATTAAGTACATAAATAAATAATAAAGTGTTGGATATATGTAATATACATGGAAAAAATAAATACTTAATTGCGTATAAATTTTTTATATAATGAAAAACATCGATCACGAGGTGGGAACCTGCGTCTTCTGCCTAAAAAGCATTTGAATGCTATAAAAACGAAAATTTCTAATTTATACTTAATTATCAGTAATTATTACAAAGAAAAAATTTTTTTTTCCCTATCTACAGTGTATCATAGCATTTTGAAAACGATTTAAAATAATATGATGATAAGAATTAATATTGTTTCATAGACATAATATTGATAGTTTCAAGCGGAAAGTAATGAAAATTAAGACATAAATAAAGTTCGTGAGTTGGTGGAAGTCATAAAAACGAAAGAAGAACTATATAAAAATATCTCAAGCGGTGGGTAGATTGATTATTACTTCAAGGATATAACATGAAGTATCGCCCTATAATGTCGATATAATTTTGTTGTTTTAATTATTTGCTAATTAAATGTTTCTGGGTTAAAAACTCTACAAGTCTTTGTGTTACAAAGTAATTTATACCGATATTCTCAATGATCACGTAGGATTCTAAATTGTAGTTTTTTTCTTTCATTAGGACAAAGACTTACAAGTAGGTTTTAAAATTAAAAATCGTTGAAGTGGAAGACACTACGCTTCTAAGTTTTAGGAAGTTAAAATAGAAATACCAAAGTTCACTCATGTGTTTCAAAACAATGTGAAACAATTAAGACTTTAAACTTTCTAATGCGTGAGGTTGAGCATAAACCGAAATATGCTTATTGCTTTGGGACCTTCTTTTGTCATTCCCGAGCTAATATTGATGATAATATCTATAATCTAAACTAGCGGTCCGCCCCGGCTTCGCCCGAGGTACATGTTTACGTTTTCTCTGCATAAGAACCATCCTCGTACTTCATATTATAAAAAAATAATTAACGAAATCGGTTCAGCCGTTCTCCAGTTTTGATCTTACCAACACATTTAGCGATTCATTTATACTATTATAAATATAAAGATAACGACTATTGCTTGTATGAGAGATATGAGCAGAGCAAAAGTTGTATATTAAAACAATAATATAAGAAATCACAGTTATTCAATAAAAAATATTGAAAAACTTTCTTGTAGTTAACTTGCTTTTATTAAGGATCTACAAGGACTTTTGGAAATATTCAATGCCAGTGAAATACATTAGTATGAAGAGCTTTAATAAATGTAGTTACAGCCTCATTCTTTTTTAAAGTTAGTTAAATTGAGTAAATTATGAAAAATTCAATATTACACAAACCTGTCGCGTCAGTCTGCTTCTCCAATCTAGATGGTATATTGCTCCACGTTTTGTTAATTTTGATGTCTGGTGTATCTGTTTGTAAACATAACATTTAAACGTGCTTGATAAATTGACTGTAAAGACAAACTAGGTACCTACATAAATAAGGCTTAATTAGGCAAAATGAACTGAAACTAACTAGCCACACGTCTTTTTTTATTTTTATTGTAATATACTGAATATTACAATAAAACTAAAAAAAGACGTGTGGCACTCGGGGACTGCCGCGGTATAGCTATTGCATAGCATGTCTTCGAGCCAGGTGTGGCTCGCAGACCGCGTCCGTCGGAGTGGGGAGCGTGAGGTTTTTTCGTTACGGAATTTCTCGATTCGGTCCCCGCGCTCAAGGCCCGCGATAGAAGCTATGCAATAGCTTAAAAATAATATTGTTCTAAATACTTATTTATTCGAAAAAATGTTTATTATTTAAATTTACTCAGCAATAAAGCACCAAACCTGTATTATTCTCCTTAGAAGCTTTCATCACATTGACAGTTTTATCAAACGCAAAGTGCGACGTAAGCATAGACGCCGACACAATCCCCTTCGGCGTCGTATGTGTTTCTATAACAATTAGATGAATTGCCATGTAATATGTAGTCGTATGTATGAATTCGTTTTATTCACTAGACAGTACCTTGTCGTAAAATTTAGAGCAATATTTGAAGTTCAGATGGAAGATTATTACAAAAATTTTGTCGTAGACAACAAAAGTATGTAGGTACTTTCCCTTTTAATTCGAGCTCGCGGCTTTATTCCCATAAAAACTAACCAAGTCTACTACGACTACAGTTATTAATATATTTTTATTTCAAACTAGCGGTCCGCCCCGACTTCGCCCGTGGTACATATTTACGTTTTCTCTACATAAAAACCATCCTCGTACTTCAAGGAATATAATAAAAAAAGAATTATCGAAATCGGTCCAGCCGTTCTCGAGTTATGCGCTTACCAACACATTTTGCGATTCATTTTTATATATAAGAAGATTTCATACTGAATCGATCATCTCTTTTTGCGTGATAGAGTAAATGATTCTCCATAATTCTGTTCTCACAGTTTCACAATTATAATAATACTAGCGGTCCGTCCCGGCTTCGCCCGTGGTACATGTTTACGTTTTCTCTACATAAGAACCATTCTCGTACTTCAAGGAATATAATAAAAAAAGAATTATCGAAATCGGTTCAGCCGTTCTCGAGTTATGCGCTTACCAACACATTTTGCGATTCATTTTTATATATAAGAAGAAGATAAGTAGTACATTATGAGTAGCACAGCAGGTTACGAATACAAAGATAAGATATAATTATCTCTTTTCTACGTATTACCATAGTTAAATTATTGTTATAATATTTGTAAAATTACCTGCATTTGTCATAGAAGGTTTAGCTTGCGTGTCCACATCAGAGAAAGAGTCACCAAGCATTCGAACCGACATGAGGCGGCTGCGACCGATACGTCCGGAATCCACTGATTTTGGTGTTTCTTTGAATAATACCCAATTTAAAGGTGTCTTCTCAAAAAATAATACACAAATTAAAGCATTTTTTCAAATCAGTAAAAAAATATAACTGAACAAAATGGAACACAGTTTTTTCTTAATTCTTTTTTTCTAGAGCTGATTTTCCCGCGCGTAAACGCAATTTGGACTAGGGTTTTTATCTATACAGCCAAATTAGTAATTACAAATATATATTTTTTTATTTATATTAGGTATTTATTTAAAATATAGTGTTAATTACCTATGTGAAAAAAAAAACCTATTGAATTACCTATATCATTTTCCCGCGCGAAAATATTCTTAAACCTTTCACAAGAGGCTATCTATGGCTTTTATCTATACAGCCAGGACAAATATTTTGATTAGAGTTGGGATTGTTTATTCATTTTATTAATAATTATTACTGTCACCTAAATTTTTTTTTTTAATCTTACTCATATATTAATTATCAAGTAGGTAATATAACTAACCATTCTTCTCCTTATCGCTATACTGAACGAAAACGTCATTCATGTTTGTATTGCAGACCTCTGTAACGGCTACGTTGGAAATGATAAGCGCCCTAGACTGTATCGCCCAGTCGGTGTTGGTCGACATTGAATGCATGCTTGGACGAAAATCTGGAATTTATTTAATCATGAAAAAATGTATAATTAGTAAAAGATATACCTGTAATATATTGATAGACATGACAAATAATTACGATAAAAAATGCGTCGAACGTTGTCGACGCATTGTTTTTTTAATTGCAATAGTTTTACACAGATTATTAAAGTATTTGATATGGGCACACGAACTTTAGTATCATAAATACAATAACAATGAGTTAAAAAAACTTTTTAAATAAAATGTAAAAATAAAGGTTTTTTTAACTTTACACAGAAAGTTTGATTCTTTCACTACGATAAAATTGGTATTTTTCCCTAAGCTCGAGTTATACGACCTCATAAAATTGGTTAAATAGATACGAAGGATTTAGGTAATATCTTGACAATTTTCGGTTAAAGTGCCTAACATAACCTGAATTTCTAGAATAAAAATTTGTTAAGCTTTAGGGTACATTTTTATCTTTCTCAAATTTAGCAATCGATAAGAAATTTTCATAATAGTGCAGGTAACCACACTTATTATCACTAGTACATAGTATAGAACAAAGTCACTTTCTCCGCCTCTATGTCCCTATGTATGCTTAAATCTTTAAAACTACGCAACGGATTTTAATGCGGTTTGTTTTATTAGATAGAGTGGTTCTCGAGGAAGGTTTTTGTATATAATTTATAAGGTTTTAGACAAAGCGGGCGAAGCCGCTCTATAATTTTAAATACGATGTACGTTTATTTTTAATAGTAAATACAAAATCTTAGTCAAACCTGCATTAAAACTGCGTTGAGTTTTCGGCGACCCACAGTTTAACGATGACTTGTCTATTAGTTTAGTTGTAGATACGCCTGTAACATCAGAAAATCTATTGAAAACGAATATTATAAAACTAAAGAGAAGAATTAGTTTATTTCAAATCAAAACATGAACATGCTGTTAAAAATATTTTGACGTAAATATTTATTAACTCACCAATTGTCGAATTAAGAGCTTTTGTTATATCCGTTGTGGAAGTAGTACAGTCATTCTTCATAATATTATTTTCTTCAATGTTAATGCCTACATAGAAAAACATCTTTAAAAACAGGAACCAAACAGAGTTCATAATAATATTATAATTTGTATCTATTAATTTGATTTTTTTTCGACCAATAATTTAAGAAGGCAGAAGGAAGAAACATCATGGTCATGTTGACCCTTTGTAGTTATTATTTAAAATAATCGCTACCTAATCGTAGAAAAATCGTGCAATTTGATCATTACAAATATATATTATTATAATTGTGTTTATCTTTCTTTTTAAAGATCTCGGCTCCTTATTATTATATAAAGTAATTCAAATAAATAGAGCGTACATTATAGCTTTCTGTACACTGATTTTGAGATCTAAACCAAGGAATCGCGAATCGATGATCAATAGAGCATGTGCTCGTATATTTGAATAATAATAATTGAAATAGTTATAAAATAACGTTTGAAAATAAAACCTTACAAGTATTGTGTTACCTAAACATGCGTCTTTCAGCGTGTGTTGGTAGAGCGACGGCGCCGTGTGACACACCATGTTACGCGTCGATACCAAATTCGTAGACATTGCTGAAAAATAATCATATTAAGATTAAATAATTTTACTTTTAATGTTAGGACTAGGAGCGAATGTATTGTATGTTCTCTGTGTAGTGCCAAATTTTATGAAAAACGTCTCAGTAGTTTTCACGTAACAAACAAACATACAAACTTTCAAATTTATAATATAAGTCGGATAGTAAATTACCTGTATTTGTTATATACTTCCTATTGTAAAATACGGAATCTGCTTGAAGATTGACCGATGAGACTGATATTATCTTTGTGCCTGAAATGTAATCTAATATATATAAAAATGAATCGCAAAATGTGTTGGTAAGCGCATAACTCGAGAACGGCTGAACCGATTTCGATAATTCTTTTTTTATTATATTCCTTGAAGTACGAGGATGGTTCTTATGTAGAGAAAACGTAAACATGTACCACGGGCGAAGCCGGGGCGGACCGCTAGTTTATAATAAAAATAAATGAATAAATGATAAAATATAAATTCAGCCAAGTCCGAGTCGAACTCGCGCACCGAGGGTTCCGTATAAATCTGTTTTTTTTTTTAATATTTTGTAACTGTAAATTTTACACAATTTTCCTTTATCTGTATATAGGTATTGTATTTAACAAAATATTAATTTTATATTTTACCGGTGCACGATAAAACAGTTCCTTTGGGCGTAGTCAACGTAGCAAAGCCCTTATTCTCAAGCCTCTTGCAAGGTATTACAGTATCTGGAACAATTATGCTCATTATTTGAATACTCTAAGGATCTACTCGTACTTGTAAATTTACTTTTACTAAGCAAAAGGCAGCCTTAGCCTAAGTATCGAGCCCTTAAAGAAAAGGAAATAAATACTTAATAACAAATCGAAGGCGAAGTCTATTAAGACTTAATAACTTGAAATATGAAAAATACTCATTGGCTAAAGGCTCAACGGCTCATTAATAGATGTTTTTTATTATACAGGGAGTTTCAGTTCTGCCAAATATTTTTTTAATATGTAGATTAAATAATTATTACCTGTAACAGTACTGGATGTATTGAGGAAACCATTGTCGAAAGTTATCGTGCCCGTTGATACTTTGGTGTTCGACGGTTCTGGAGTTATTCGCATCGATTTCACTGTTGTATTATTATAAATTATTATTTAGAAAAGTGATAATCCTTATTTTTAAATTAGTTGTTATACATTGTTTATATAAAGAGATAATAATCCATATTAAAAAAATAAATAATAGTTATCTTGGTTTTTTTAAATGTTTACCGTTGCCTCTACAAATTTATGGCTCTACTAGCGGTCCGCCCCGGCTTCGCCCGTGGTAGATATTTCACAATAAAAAGTAGCCTATGTCCTTTCTCGGGTATCAAAATATCTCCATACCAAATTTCATACAAATTGGTTCAGTAGTTTAGGCGTGATTGAGTAACAGACAGACAGACAGAGTTACTTTCGCATTTATAATATTAGTATGGATTTCACATCCTTAACCTTATTTTTGAGTTAAATAGGTAACATGTGTCCTGCCTAGTCGAATTATATCTACATTCAAATTTATCCAAATCAGTTGATGAATTAAAGGCCTTAAAAGGAAAAATACATCTTATAACATTATTAGGGACATCCGGAACCTACAACTAAAAACAGACTTACATAATGTTCCATCTCTTTTTATAATATAAGAATAATATTAGCAGTAGCCCTTGTTTCTTCCTTTTCATACTCCAGACGTGAATAAATACATAAAAGTACACCGAATAATTGTATGAATATCGAACCATTACATTTTACGATATCGGAATCGAACCGACACCGTCATAACGATTTGAGGTATTAACGCAGTTCATAAAATATGATAGAAATCGCTTTGAGCAATGAAATTATTATGTGGATTTGGTTCTATCTATTCGATTTTTCCTTTTATTATAATGTATCCATACTAATATTATAAATGCGAAAGTAACTCTGTCTGTCTGTCTGTTACTCAATCACGCCTTAACTACTGAACCAATTTGCATGAAATTTGGTATAGAGATATTTTGATACCCGAGAAAGGACATAGGATAGGTTTTATCCCGGAAATCCCACGGGAACGGGAACTATGCGGGTTTTTCTTTGACTGCGCGGGCGAAGCCGCGGGTGGAATGCTAGTAAAGAATAAAAATTAAATAACATAGACATACATGGTGAAATTAGGGGACATCCTTTGTTTTTTGTAAGCCTAATAGTTTAAAGCTTTAATAGTTATTCCATATTGTATTCGATGATATTTTTTATAATTTCTGAAGCTGTGGGCTATCACCCCACCTAGTCAAGTATACTTGTAATATGAATAAATAAGTGAATTATATTTTCTTACTCATAGACTTGTGCTCTGACGTAAAATCTTCGGTTAATTTTGAATCGCAGTATAATTCTGATGTTGTAGCCGATGCCTCCAATGTTGGATTGAATTTTATATCGGTGGCTGTAAAACATAATATTAATATATCAAGTTATTAAATAATATCAAACAAGAGCTGCAAAAATACTAAGACAGTGCGCGCACGAGCAACTTTGTCGGCGCAACTATTTTGTCTCTCCACCCATGGGCTAGTATGAAAGTGCGCGCACGTAGCGACGCAACTCCCCATACAATTGACGGGAGAGACTAAATAGTTGCGGAGACAAAGTTGCTCGTGCGCGCTAGCTCTTAGACTATGAAAATCTTTCTCTCCTTAATTCAGTTAAGCTATATATTAATAATTATTCATCATCACTATGTTGTTATAGTATAAAATCTATGAACAGGATAGTCTTGGTAAGCATTAATCATATTATCATCTTCAGATGTATCTATTTAATTTACATTTCTCAATTATTTTGTATCATCCACTAACTTATCAACTATAGGCCTACATCATTCACACTCACACACACACATTTAGATACAAACATAAGTTAGATTCACACTATCTAGGGTTCGGGAAACTAAACAATGATTCACATCAACGGACAAATAGTACAATATTCGATGATATAGGACCCATGGAAGCGTCTAACAGCTTTATGATTCGGAAATATAGGAAGGAGCAGTAGGTATTAATCTATGGGCTACGTTTTGGGTTACACTGTATGTAAGATAAAGCTATACATTTCATCGTTAAGACAATTGTATCCTACTAATATTATAAATGCGAAAGTTTGTGAGGATGTGTATGTGTGTGTTTGTTACTCTTTCACGCAAATACTACTGAACCAATAACAATGAAATTTAGCACACATATAGAGGGTAACTTGGATTAACACATAGGTTTTATCCCGCAAATCCCACGGGAACGGGAACTATGCGGGTTTTTCTTTGAAAACGCGGGTGAAGCCGCGGGCGGAAAGCTAGTGTTTGATAATAGTTCTCGTTTTTAGAATATGTTAATCGATTTTATATCGAATAGAATATAATAATTGACCTAAATTTTACAAGAAAAAAATGTCAGTGAAAAAGTTATAAATAAATTCCGCCATTTTGTGTTCTATTTTCTTTTGTGCCACAAGTGTTCTATGAAGAATAATCCTATTGTAATGTCAATATTATGTTCGAAGAGAATTGGGTCTACATACTAAGACTGTATATTATATTGAAAAATCACAGTAGGTACCTTCTAAATATTCATATAATTAGATCTAAGTGAGTCTTAAATTTATATAACAATTATACAGACTGTGTCTGTAGTTTCGGCACTGTGTGAAAAACTTCAGACAAACATACATTCGTTAGCTTTATAATATAATTATTATTGAAGTGAAACTTATTTAGGCGCGTTGAAATTTCAAGTCCGCGTCATGACAATACCGTCACGTCATGGAGTAAGTATCTATGAATCTTGCCAAAGAAGTTTCACTTCTGACACGTGTGCTAGGCACGCACGCTCTTTTTATTATTTACCTGCATTATTACACGTTATAATCATCTGTGTGCACACGTTTTGTGGTAGTTGGTCCTTCAGGTGTAGCAGTGTGCTCGTTATCTTATTGGTCAGCGGAGGAAGGGATTCTGTAACTGAAAATAGTGTCCTTTTCCGTGTAGATATAATTATAAATATCTATAAATTAGACTCTACTAAATTTCTATGTACTTTTATAACTATGTTGAAAGGGTAATTATTCAGCTATCGAATGTCCGCTGAAGTTATAATACAATTAATTAATGTGAGGTGGGTGTTTATAAATGTTAGAAGGCAGTAAAGTATACGAAACATAATTAGGTAGGTAATACCTACTGAGAATGATATAATACTTGTATGTAGGTAATAATTGAAATGATCAAGCAATCCAGTAGGGTCGAGATAGAGCAAATAATTAAATGAAATTTGAACTATTCCACAACAACACACGTATTACTTACGGTAAGGAATAACGTACATTTCAACGAAACAATTATGTAATTGAATACTACAAATTAGATCTACAACACAAGTTTGAAATAAGCATTTACCTACCGGAGTATAGACGGCCTAGAACTTTCTCATACTCAACAAATACACAACTTATTCATACAAATAACATTGAATACCTGTCCCATTCTCGGCTTTGTCACTCGGAATAACCACATAACTCGTCGACTTACTGAGTTGACGACTCACTGAGAAAAAATGTAAAAATGTTGGAAAAAAAGCGAAAAATTGTGGTAATAAACCGGCCAAGTGCGAGTCGGACTCGCTCACGAAGGGTTCCGTACTATCATGCAAAAAAATACAAAAAAAAAACACGTTTATTGTATGGGGACCTTAATATATTATATTTTTTTAATTTTATTATTTGTTGTTATAGTGGCAACGGTATTTCCGTTTCATTTGTGAAAATTTCAGCTTTCTAGCTATCACGGTTTATGAGATACAGCCTGGACACAGACAGACAGCGGAGGTTCTAGTAATAGGTTCCCGTTTTACCCTGGGGTATGGAACCCTAAAAAAGTGGGAAAAATGACAAAATACAAGAGTCATTGTCGTCCTGCCGCCTTACCATTATTTATCTTTCAAGAGAAACGTGGCGAAATTAGAATAAGTGTTATTAAAGGTGACAATGAATATCTGAGGTTTTTACACCTTTATAAGGTACGTTGCTCACTGAGATGGAATTATTTTCAAGGAAATTATGATAGCATAAAAAATAATTTATTATATATGGTATTTAAAGTAAATTAAATTTGGTTACATTATGCAAATAATTATAAAACATGTGAGCTATATATCAAAGTCGTATATACAATTAAAGGTTTTGGAAAAAATTGTTTACCTACTGCATTAATAATTACTGACAATAATTACTACTGCACAACCAACCACAGAATCTTATAAAGTATACAATATTATATTATATATTATATTTATTTTAATACATCATATAATATTCAGGTGAGCGCTCATCTTTATACAAAAAAGGATTTGTTTTTCAGAGCCTTAAAATTTAAGGATTATATTTTAACACTACACTTTTGGTACCTCAGAGTATAATGTCGCGACTGCTTAATAAATTAAATAAACGAGATCTTTATTGAAATTATTTAAAAACCTTCGTTGGCATTTTTATAATGATATCTATTATGTAATTTTACTTATATACAAGGTATAGGTACTTTATAACAATTTTTATTGAACTACTAGCGGTCCGCCCCGGCTTCGCCCGTAGTACATATTTACATTTTCTCTACATAAGAACCATCCTCGTACTTCAAGGAATATAATAAAAAAAGAATTATCGAAATCGGTTCAGCCGTTCTCAAGTTATGCGCTTACCAACACATTTTGGGATTCATTTTTATATTATAGAAGATATAGGTGTTTGAAAAATATTACACTCCTGTGAACTACTTACCTATTAAGAAAAGCTACATAGTATTAAAAAATTAAATACTTAATATCAATCTTACATCTCATCTTCGCTGACTGATCCATAAGTTTAATTAGTTCTTTGAACGTTTTCAAATCTTGGAAAGGCGACGATTTTTCCACCGACGTTGTTTGAGACACCATTGGTAATTCTTTAAAAGAACAAATCAACATAATAATGGTCTATCTATATATAATATTTCTTGATCTGTATTCTATGTAGAGTTGTTATTGTTAAAGCACTTCATTTTTCGTTCATCCCTGATCTAAACTCACACAATGTCTTCCGATAGCAGGTCAAGAGGTTTCCGCAGTGAAATAGACGTCAAATCTACGCCGTAAATTATACATCTTCTGACTTCTCTGCTCTATATATTTAAAATTCGAGTTACAATGATAGTTACAATACTCTTTCAAAATGGCTGAACCAAAACTCATGAAATTTTGTATGCCTATTGGGTATTTGTTGGTTGTCATCCCATTTTCCTAGCAGACTAGCGAATGTTCGCAAAAAATAAAAAAATCAGTTAGGCCGTTTCTGTAAGTTTAGTTACAAACTTTGTGATACTTTGTGATTTTCTAACAATTTATGGATATTTTGTTCTCCAAAAATTAAAAATGAAAATAGTTCTATATCTAGAAATCGAGTTGATTCTGCGTCGGGGGAAATTACAAACGTGTCGTATTACTGTGGACTATTCTGGAAGTATTTTTCGTAGTTTCTTCTATGTAAAAATTAAAGGCTAAATTAATTGAACAAAACGATCGTATTTATTTAGCATAGGTTAGGTTAGGTTTAGTTAAAAAATTACCTAAAGACTTTTTAGTGAATTTTAAACGACATTATCATGGGAAGACGGACCGCGCTTGCTTTAAAATACTTGAAACGTCCAAACGAAATAATTTACTGAATCACGTTTAAAATCAATTGAAAAGTATTCAATTTCTCTTGCTCTTTATGGGTTGTATCCACACATAGGGAAAATGTAAAAGAATGTAAAACTCAACTTACTCGTCAATTTGACGAATGAGAATTCCGATGGGCCAACATTAACGTGATTCGGATCGCAGTTTGTACACTTTTTTAGTCTTGACGTTGTAGAGGCGACTGGAAAAAAACAATATTAAAAATAATTGTTAGGCAAGTTTTCCTCTAAACTCTCTGAATATTAATATCTCTGATTAACTCTCTAAATTGTGAAGTTTAAATGAATGAAGTTGAAGTGAAGTTCTACATTGTGAAGTTTTTAAAACATCTATTCTTATTTATATATGGCTTGTCCGCGGCTTTGTTCGCATATTTTCTCAATTGTTACCTGTATCTTCTATTGTGATAAAACCCAATTCACTGAAACTCAATGAATTCACAATTCAATGGATTATTATCGATATTGTTATTATAATATTATCAATATTCGTATGTAATACGTCCCTAACATAAATGTAAATATCAAAAACAAAAGCTCGTGTGGATGGTGCTTTTCTAATATTATGAATGTTTTTTTCCTATATCTGTATATTGTTTGAAATATTTTCAAATAATGTGAAGCCAATGAATGTATAAAAATATGGTTTCCTATTGTCAGAGAGCTATTTGTATATAAGACCATATTATAGATATTACTAACGTGGGAAGATTTTATGAAATTTTAAATATTATATTTTTGTATTCAAGATCAAGAAGATTGTAATTATGAATATTACAAGATTTTCTGGAAAGTACGCCTAATTATAATAACGCCTAATTAAGTACGCCTAATAAGCATGTCGAATTTTGAAGTATGAAATTTAATAAATGAAGCTGGGGTTGTTAATGAAACTCTGCTTCATAAATCATAAGTGTAAGAATGTACATATTTTCTTTTCTCATTGGTGAAAAAAAGTAGTCATCACAGTTAAAATTTGAATGGCCGTTTTTTTCGAGACTGCCTATTTTAAGACATACCCAGTATGTCATTTAATTTATTTACCCACCGATCTACAGGGTGTCCCAAAAAGTAGTGATGAACGGAAGCTGGGAGGTAGAGGACCTAAAGGGCTATCCGAATCACCCCCATGTATGTTATGCGATTTTTCGTATTTTCGGAGTTATGACGTTTTTTTCAATTTTTCACCTATCGCCGAGTACGGTGATATTTTCACTCATGGTGACGTCAATTATTGCGGAAGGTGCTTGATTTTTTTTTTGTGTGCTAAGCTGAAAGATAGGCCAATTCAGTATGGTAACATTTACTATCGTTAGATCTTTGAATGGAATAAAAAAAAGAATTAAAATGCCAAGAAAGATAAAATTACCCAGTATGTTCTCCACTTCAAGGGCCCGTAAAAAAATAAAATCACATAAAAAAAGTTTTCCATTTGGCTTTTAAAAACTTGCTCTATCTATCAGGTAGCTACCCTGAAAATTTCATTTTATTATTCAGAAGGCTTCAATCGAAAAATTGAAATCTAAATGAGGTAAGTGCAAAAATTGAATTAACATGATGATTAATAAAAACAAATTAAAACCAATAACAAGGTGTTTAATTACAAGAAATTTTTAAAATGACCCCGCTATTGCTCAGTGCAAGTGCGACATCACCGTAAAAAGTTGTCTTTTAAATGTCTGAATGCCCTTTTATCATTTTTAATGGTTTCTTCTGCTACTATGAATTTCCAGGTTATTTCGTTCAAATTGTGGCAGTCTCTCGTCTTTGTAGTATCCCCACGGAAAAAAATCAATAGGGTTTATGTCCGGGGACCGTCGAGGCCAGGCTAAAGGGCAAAGATACCCTGAAAGATGGATTGGTCGTTGCAGCCTGCGCATGCGCTGGTGACGCCTGCCTTAAAGCCTGGCCTGCACGGTCCCTCGACCTAAACCCCATTGATTTGTTTCAATGGGGATACTAAAAAGACCTCGGCTACTTGAGAGAATGCTACAATTTGGACGAAATAACCCGGAAATTCATAGTAGCAGAAGAAACCATTAAAAATGATAAAAGGGCATTCAGACATTTAAAAGACAACTTTTTACGGTGATGTCGCACTTGCATTGAGCAACAGCGGGGTTATTTTAAAAATTTCTGGTAATTAAACACCTATTTATGGGTTTTAATTTGGTTTTAATGATCATCATGTTAATAAAATTTTTGCACTTACCACATTTAGATTTCAATTTTTCGATTGAAGCCTTCTGAATAATAAAATGAAATTTTTAGGGTAGCTACCTGATAGATAGAGCGAGTTTTTAAAAGCCAAATGGAAAACTTTTTTTATGTGATTTTATTTTTTTATGGGCCCTTGAAGTTGTGAACATACTGGGTAATTTTATCTTTCTTGGCATTTAATTCTTTTTTTATTCCATTCGAAGATCTAACGATAGTAAATGTTACCATACTGAATTGGCCTATCTTTCAGCTTACCACACAAAAAAAAATCAAGCATCTAGCGCAATAAGTCACGTCACCATAAATAAAAATCTCATCGTACTCAGCGATAGATGAAAAATTGAAAAAAATGTCATAACTCCGAAAATACGAAAAATCGCATAACATACATGGGGGTGATTCGGATAGCTCTCTAGGTCCTCTACCTCCCAGCTTCCGTTCATCACTACTTTTTGGGACACCCTGTATAAGGATACCTAAGTGTATAGATTTTTTCTACAACATTATTATAGTAACATACTTGATCCATTTCTAACTTCTGTATCCGTAGTGATAGCGGCAGACCGTTGCCCCTTTGACAGCGCGTCCGTCCCTAAAAAGTAAAATCGTGTCATGGGTTACAATATCCGCAGAATTACGAGGAAATGTACTCCGATCTTCGTCTCAAATGGCCGTGCTAATGCGTCAAATTATATTTTGAAACCTCTTAAGATAATGTCAGCGGAACGATGAGAGAATTTTTCATCCACCCTTCGAGCGTTTGATTTTGCCACGTATTTATTATACGCTTAAAATCAATTCAGAATTTCAAGAGGGTTCCGCGATTTATCCTAACATTTCAATGTCAAAATGGATGCGTCATGGATAGTAATCAGCCGATATTTATTCCAACGACAAAACATGAAATGAAATTAAGTGTAACATGGAATTTCACTTTGTTTTTGTAAATTATTATTCTCCGTTTTTTTTTTCGGATAAGTGGGAATCGAACTGGGTCAAGTCTGCAGGAAACCACACGCTCACAGAAATCACAATAAGTCACAGACGTGATATTATATTAACATGTAAATGTTTGTCTTTCGTTCATATCATTTCCCTAACCTATCCCAGTCCTCTGCTTTATTATATTACTAGCTTTCCACCCGCGGCATCGCCCGCGCAGTCAAAGAAAAACATAGTAACCGCATAGTTCCCGTTCCCGTGGGATTTCCGGGATAAAACCTCGTCCTATGTAAGGACATAGGTGAGGTTTTATATGTCGAGAAAGGTCTCGGGTATCAAAATATCTCTATACCAAATTTCATGCAAATTGGTTCAGTAGTTAAGGCGTGATTGAGTAACAGACAGACAGACAGAGTTACTTTCGCATTTATAATATTAGTATGGATAATCAACTTATTCGTAGAAGCCTAGTATTTTGGGTCCGTAAATGCTCAATAGTTCCTTTGCCCGCTCTTGTATAAAAAAGGTAAATATGATGCTGGTTTATTACCTCTTTCGTTGTATACTAGGACAGTGGTTTGGACGACTGCGTTGTCTAAGTTGTAGCGTTGTAAGTAATGCATCATTCGAACTAGAAGAAAAATAAGTGGTTAAATATAGCTTAAGAAAAGCGTTTTAATTGAGTAATACAGATAAAAAATGTTTATACAATTATCTTCTTTATAAACTGCTATAAAATATGGCGATAAAATAAATGTTGATAATATTAATATGAGGTGGATTATATGCAATGGTCTATAGATTTTATTAGTATACTAGCGACCCGCCCCGGCTTCGCACGGGTGCAATGCTGATACTAAATACACTACAGAAAAACTGTGAACGTTGTATATAAAAACATAGTGGCCCGCTCCGGCTTCGCACGGGTAGGTATTTAAAATATATAGCCGGGCGGCCGGCCGGTACAGCCGCAAACGCTACATCCCGCAATTTTTAAATCTGTAATATCTTCGAAAATATTCACTTAAATCATACTGCCATTTAATCATAGGGCCATATAGATCTATATTAAATGAACAATGTATTCAAGGTACCTTAATTGGTTAAGGATTAATGCTGTACCTATTGGTTAAAATCGCATCGAAAATTAGCCATTATTTGTCGTAAAAAGTAAATGACAAAAAAAAGTTATTGTGGGTTATCCATAAGAGATAGACATATACCATCGCGGACTTTTCTGTAGACCATTTCAATGTGTACAGGTAAATTAGCTTGGAGAAATTTTTGCATATGTAGTGGTGTGTATATTACTCAGATCTTAGAGCGCGTTTCCACTATATCGTTCTGGCCTATACAAAAATGTTTCGATATCCTAACATTACTATTTAATTTTATACTTATTCCTAGCAACACTTTTGTTTTCAATAAAAACAAGTTTTTATTTGAAAGAAAATGGTTTTGACTTTATAAAAAAAAATATATCATTCAATTTTACGTCCTTGAGCAAACGACAAGGCGACTACCGTGAAACAATAAAATATCGTGTCCATAATAATTTGTTTCATAATTAATATTTGACCATAATAATTACGAAACAAAACAAATAAATAAATCGTCACTTGATAGTGGAAAGTGGAAACACGCACAAAACCAGAATAAACCAGTTTACGCTGTCCGCAGGTGCCACGTGCAGTCGTTTGGTACCGTTAGAACATAAAGCACATTTCATTCAAAAATTATAATTATTATGTACGTAGTTTAATTGATAAATTTTGTATTTGTTGATTGTTGTTATTATTGTTATAATATTTGTTGAAGTGAATTACATGTCCCGCAGCCGGAGGCCCCAAATGAAAACTCAGATGTACTTAAAAACTACATTTAATAGCTAAAATGAGACTTTTACACCCATGTCTGCACGATGCAGACCGGAGTTAAAGAATGAATTTATACAGTTTAATAATTATAAAGACGTAAGCTTGGATGCTAACTAAGGGAAATCGCATCCACATTCTATTCCCGTGCGAACGGCGTATTCAGCAGTTTTGTATGAAGGCAGGGCCATAACTAGTGTTTAATTTGTGTGTAAGTGTTGTAACTTTATATTGTTAATTCAATATGGCTCCAGTGTTAAAACATGGTCGAGGCAAGCCTTTGACTTCTCAAACTAAAGAATTAAACTTTAAATGTCGTTTCTTTTTCAGGTTAGTAAATTTTTCATTTTAGTAACATTGTTAATGTAAAAGTTATATGTATGTTAAATGTGCAAATATTAAAATAAAGTCTCATCTTTTTCAGAGGAGAAACACATATAGTTTAATTTAAAATCCCTTATATATACAGGGTTACTTGTAAAACACCGGCAACCTCGCAGGACAAGATAGCTAACATCATAAGTAACAACATTTCGACTTTTGATAATTTGTTAGATTTTATTTTCATACAAAAATAAATATTCATTTAATTTTCCGTCTGAATATTATAAACTCTACGCCTCCCAAAAATTACGTAAACAAAAAGCGAACGAGAGGGGGAAGGTGGCGTCGCGTCGTCCATCCGATAATTAATAGAACATAGACTTACAAATGTAAGGAGAGTACAATAAAAGTTTAAAAAATCATTTAAAAATAATTTATTGCGTTATGCCAAAAGTCGTAGAACAAATGTTGTTACTTATGATGTTAGCTATCTTGTCCTGCGAGGTTGCTGGTGTTTTACAAGTAACCCTGTATAAAATAAAAACTAAAAATAAAATGTTGTTTTATTTTATTTGCTGACCATACACTACTACAAACGCAAAAATTTCTCCAAGCTAATTTACCTGTATAATACTTAGTACATTATTTTGATAAAATTCGTAGGGTTCAGCCTGCGTTTGCAATGTAAGCGGAAATTTATTAATTTTTTACGACATCACATTAGAAAACTCAAAAATAACAGTACTTCTCCACTATTTAATGGATGTTATTATACATATAAACCTTCCTCTTGAATCACTCTATCTATTAAAAAAAACCGCATCAAAATACGTTGCGTAGTTTCAAAGATTTAAGCGTACAAAGGGACATGGGGACATAGGGACATAGGGACAGGGAAAGCGACTTTGTTTTATACTATGTAGTGACATGCAACGGAAATTGTGTAATTCGTTTGCTCTATCAAGATATTTAAAAAAAAATAATAAAGAAAACGTTTTTTATATGTTTTGTTTTCAACGCGTTATTTTATTATAATATCCTCTTCCTAAATTAGTTATACATAGTATGGGTAAGTAGGTCTCATATAAGTTTCGCTTTCCAAACCATACTCTCCCTGAGATTGATTCAATATAGACGTCAATGTGCGATTCCCTCCAAATAAGATTTTCACACGATATTGATATTCAGTTTTTCGTCCTCTAGACGTAAATAAGATCAGCAGTTTGAGTCGATCTTTGAGAAAATTTCATTTTACCATACAGTCATAGTTTTTCTGAGACACCTTTATTTTGTTATTTATATTATATCGAGAGAACAGTTATTTTATTCAATATCAGAATATTAGTGGTACGAAATTGGTTTTCATATGGAAATAAAAGTACCTATATTTTTGGGGTGAAGTTGAACGTTTGAATGTTCAAAGTAATATTCGGAGTTTGACGTTTATTTTAAGGAGTCTATTCTTTTATAAATATCCTGAACTGAATAATATTAAGTTAATAAAAGTCTCGAGAACAATAAACACAAGGACATCATGAACTGTTTTTAAACACAGTAACCGTCCCGTTTATTTATAATATATTCATGTCAGGTTTTAACGCACGGAAAAAACTTGGGACTTTTTAAACACAGTATAAGTAGGATAGCAATTTATACCTTAAAATGAATTTATTATATAAACTAGCTTTCCACCCACGGCTCCGCTCGCTTTGTCACTCTCTATCTATTAAAGAAATATATGTACCATCAAAATCCTTTGCGTCATTTTAAAGATCTGAGCATACATAGACGGTAGAAAGTGACTTTGTTTTATACTATGTAGTGATGATACATACGCAATAATATAGGATACTAGAGGTCCGCCCCGGCTTCGCGCGTGGTGCATATTATTATTTCGCAATAAAAGGTAGCCTATGTCCTTTCTCGGTTATCAAAATATCTCCATACCAAATTTCATGCAAATTGGTTCAGTAGTTTAGGCGTGATTGAGTAACAGACAGACAGACAGAGTTACTTTCGCATTTATAATATTAGTATGGATAGTTACATTTAGCGAATTTTGACGGTGATTTCGACCATTTCGTGAACCGTTGTGTGGTTTTCTTCCAAACGCGATTCCAGCGATGTTTGCACCCTCTTCCAAACACTATGCGGTTTTTCAAGTCTACAAATCGTTTGGATACTGAAAAAATTGTCTTAAGACATTAAAATAATAAATAAATACTATTATTTACTACTACTAATAAAAAGCAAAGCAACCATCATTATTATCAAGGATGAAATTTACCAAAAAAATAAATATTACAGAATAATCTATTAATTGTGGCTTACTCTTGTTGTTTTTATTTGAATATCTTCTATACTTCTGACATTTTTTACATCTTCCTAAAGAATCACGAAGTTTTTGAATATTATTTTCCCGTATGGCCACTTCCTTTCTCCAACAATAATGGTAGTAATATTCATGATAACTGCAATTCGCTAAAACACCCATGAAGTCGTTTAGTATTAAATCTCTAACTTGTCAAACATATGAAAAAATCAAAGTTATTTGAGTCATATCTACATTTCAACCTTCGGAGGTAAACGTTATATTATGATACATTTTCCTTTCAAAAAAACATTTTACTAAGACCACGATCTTTACGACAAATAACAAGCTTAATAAACGCAAACCTGCACATTTCTGCGACGAAAAGTTGCTCGACGGCTTGCACAGGTCACCCCTCTGTCTCCAGGAACCATCCGTCGTCTCCGAGCACTTTGACGACTTGAAGATGGCGCTGCACTGCGAGCTCGGTAGCCTCCAGTCGTACTGGTGACCATAACGTGTCAAAAGATCATAATGGCTTTGCGAGAAAGAGATAGTGCTATACGAACTGTGTAGCTCTGTCTCTCACACACCGGAATAATGCTCTATGCTATGCCCATTGACGTACAACAAATAACTAGACTCACAATCAGCTCAAAAATTGTTTGAAGTTAAACTCTGCATGGACTGCGTGGCAGAGTTAACAATCATTCCTAATTCAAATTAATTTAATTGCCAAAACATGGTATACAGATAGTTTTCTAATGAGCAATACAATGGACTGTGAACTTTACTGTCATGAAATAAGGTGCTAATTTTTATAAATGGTTTATATAGCCTAAAGTAGAGACCTTTTAGTAGGCGATTGTGACTCTAGTTGTTTATCACATCGGTTTACCTGGTCGGTCGCTTCGCTGCTATCATCCATGTGTTCGCAGGCGTGGCTGGAGAGATCGTCTTGTATGTCCACGTCTTTGCCTGTGCTTGACGTGTCGTTGCCTTGGGGCGTATTGTTTATTTCAATTAGGTAGGTTAAGGATATGTATTTTAAATAGGGAATGTTTTATATACACAATATATAATAGGTGAATAATTCCCATAAATTTCACTGGTGGTATGTTTACTTGTGCTTAATGTAAACAGTGGTGATTAAATTTACAAAACACGGATGAATTTTCTACATACAATTCAAAGGCCCACCTACTTGTTGCTCTATATAAATTTATTACTTTCTATTTCGACGTGTCTTCTAAAATTCCATATAGATTTAGGTACCTATTCACTGTTAAAGTTGTGATATTCGGGATTGTATATGGGTAATTAACTAATTTTGAAATAACTTATGCGTAAATTATAATATTGTGTTTAGGCCCCAAAATAATGCAAGAGTTACACGTGTGGATGATTTCATCACACTTACAATCTCAATCCCAAACAACCCGGCCAACCCATATAACTTAACACTATACCGTCTGTTTCAAAGTTGGTGGTCCGTTGTAGAACTTCTGAAGGACACTCGATGTATGAGGGAACTTGTATGCTGTTGTAAGGTTCTTTCTTGCGGGTCGGGTTTGGAGTGGAGGGGAATTTGAAGGTGGCGTAGAATTCTGAGGAAATTAATATGATGATCAATTATTTATATTGTACAGGTATGAGTGGCGTGCTGTTAGATTTTTGTAATGGAAAAATCTCTTTACGTAAGGCGTCTTCAAAATTAAATTTATCCCGAACACCTATTATGGATGTAATGTAACTCCATTAAGCAAATAAAACTGTTGAATTTCAACACATATTATAATTATTTCGTTCATAAATTTTTGTAGCAAAAATATAAATTACTGAAATCAACATGACCCTTAGAAGGAGGAATTACTAAATATAGAAAAACTTTTGATATTAACCTACCGTTGGGAGGCTTCAACGGTTTTGTATCAGTATTCATTTTGTGCAAAGGGTTTACAGGTTTTATTTTAGAGTCCTTAGCTAATATCACAGTTTCTTGCACTGTCATCGATTTAGCTGAAATTAAATAAAAATTTGAATGCCATGAGATAAAAAAGCAATCAATAGTGATTGTAAATTATTGTTGATATTGATATTTAATTAGACTGAGTCCACCCTGACGGCTGAGGGTATCCTTACCAGTTATAAATAACTGGAACGATTTTGAAAACAGCAAAATTGATTATGTTTAATATACGTAACTAAGTGATTAATTTACTTTTTAATAATTACTTAATATTATTTTTTTCCCACTAAAAAGACATAGGATCTTTTTTTTCAGTGATTTTGGAATAAGTTTGACGATCCAGAGCATTTAAATTTATAATTTTACATGCATACCTTTTAATAATAATGAATGGTCTAATTTTTGTAGTTAATTTACCATCGGTATTTTTCTCTATGTCCGTCGTCGACACAGATTTCTTAGTTTGATTTTTGTTATTGAAAAGAAGTGAGTACTTTCTGATAATTTCTGCTCTGGGATCCAAAAAGCCGTTTGATTTCGCTCCACTTGACGTGTATTTTGGCTGACTATCAGAATGGTAACCTAAATAATATTGAAAGAGTTAATAAATGTAAGTGCTAAGATTCTACTGTAGTTCAAGTTTGTAAAAAATAGACTAATAGTTTTTGTACTCTCACTTTGCTAGGGTTTTTCCTTGTAGCATTAATTATTAATGCTCTAAGGGTTTTTCTGAGCTAATAGATACGATCGAACTGATATGATAATTTAGAACGAATTAAATAATTTCAGTTCTTTTTCGATTTGTCCCCACTTGGGGAAGGATAATGTTAAACATAATATCAAAAACGCATAGAAATTTCTACACGAATGAAGACGGGGCGAACAGCTAAATTATTTATGGAAAATGTTTCCAAGATATTTACCTGATTCATTATCTCTTGTGGGATGATCTAGTTCAAACGATAACCAGTCTCTAACGTTATCGTTTGTGGATTGGAAATATCTTGCTCGGTGATTTGCGTTGCTTGTAAAGGAAGAATGCTGGTTGCTCATCCCTTGTTCTAGAACATTTTTATGAAGAGGTTAAGGAATAGGATTTTTATAGTATTTACCAAATTAATTTAAATTAAAAAGAGTTGATAATAAAAAATCATTGTTTTTTGGTTCAAAGTCTTGATTTAATCATAATTAATTTGTCAAAATAAAATTGGTAGAGTTCCTCTTGAACCTTAATTTAGAACACAAGATTGTTACCTTTATTAGTATCGGCCATGTTGAATCCGCTTCCAGGAGATACGTTACTTATATTATTACTATTGCCTGGGGTCACAAATTGAACTTCTAAGTTTTCATTTACTGGACCCAAGAAAAAATCTAAAAATTATTGTACATTGAGCCCTTTACATGATTAGCAATGTGAATATAAAAATATCATTTATCAGGATAGTGTAGCTAATTATTTTATATGAATATTTCTAAAATTATCAAAACATGATTATCAAAGACTAGCTGTGCTCCGCGGTTTCACACGCGTGGTCTTAGAATGATGATAATAATATATAGCCTATAATAGCCTTCCTCGATGAATGCTATGTAACACCGAAAGAATTCTTCAAATCTCACCAGTCGTTCCTGAGATTAGCGCGTTCAAACAAACAAACCCTTCAGCTTCATAATATTAGTATAAAAAACATCATGATCATGTTTACATAAATTAATAAGAAAATTAAACAAAATGGTATTACCATTGTAAATGTCGCTATTAACGACTGAGTTGCCATAAATTTGTCCTAAAGTTGGAATAGGTCTTGTTGTAGCTACAGTAACTGGAATATCATGCAGTTCTGAAAAATCTGAAACTTCTAGTTATAACTTTAATATTTTATTTCAATCAAATAATTTTACAAAAAAATAAAGACGTTTTATTTCAAAAACTCACCCGGTGAAGTGTTATAAATTTGCAGTCTTTGTATATTTTTATTTTGTGATAAGATGCTTTGTGTATTTTCCTTTGATGCTTTTTTCTTCAGAGTGTTAACTTTTCGCATTGGAATATGACTTGGTTTTGGTTTTTTATCTACTTCTAAAAATGTATGCCATATTTTAAAACCTTTAAATTTATATTTAAGATACAAAAAAGATTTAAATATTTTTTTACATACTTGGTCGATTAGTCGGTGCTGGCCTGGGTCGTCTATTTATGGTTGTCGGGTCACCTTTGAAGAAAAAAAGGCAAAATAAAGCAGAGTATGATAATTATATTTCAATTATTATTATTTCAATATTAATTAAGTACCTGCAATATCAATTCGACCGTTGCTATTTGGTATAACTCTTCTAAAATTAACTGGCTGTCTGGTTCTATAGAATTTATTTTCTTCTTTCTTATCCTCTTCACTTTTATGCTTAACATCTATAATTTCATATATTTTATAAATATTTAAGTCCGAATAATTAAATAATATTTTTGTTTAATTTACCTTTGTTTATTTTGTTCCTAGTTGAAGTCATACGGCCAAAGGCAACGGTATAATCCTTGGACTTGGATAGATTGGAACTAACTTCGTGAGAAACATCCATTTCTGCTCTATTAAAATAAATTTTATAATTATAACTTGTTTGACCTGATAAAAAAATAGGGATAACAAATTACTCCAGTGTCTAACGTATAAAAAAATCAAGAATAAGAAATGGAATAGTCACCTTTGGAATTTCTCTATTTGTTGATTCTATTGTTACAACATGCGCATTATAAAGCATGCATTCACTTTTAAATTTTGTAAATAAAACGAACAAAACTTATATTTTTATGTATTTATTTTACAAAGAATTTTAGAAAACCAAAACAATCTTTAATTCATGTTGACAAGCTGTCAGTTATGATTTCTACTTCATATTTTCTGCCAGTCCAGTTATTTCTTTGTCGATGAACATTCAGCTTCAATCATAACATTCATTGGGGTATTTAATTTATTTCCTTCTTCTGCTTTTATTTCTTCTAGCTTTTTGATTAGATCCTCTTGTACGCTGTCTACAATCTCCTTTAAATTCTTGGCTGAAATACACAGAACTTGATTTTTGACATGTGATTTAATAGAAGTGGCATTGATCTATGGTTTATCAATACACAACATAATGTGAATTTACTAGAATATTGTTGACTTATGCTACTTCAAATTCCCTAGGACGCCAAGGATTTACCTGTTTTCTGATTAAACTCTTCAGCTATGAGTGATATTTTTCTCAACGTCCCCACATACTTTGCTATTTCACCAGCGACGTCGTGATCACCTCCTGTGTTCACTGCAACATCTTCCATAGGCATTTTGATCCGTCTCTCTGTTGGCTTGAACACATCACTGCTTGAGACTGGCATTTTAGGCATTTTGAAACCACTCTTTAATATTGGATTTTCTATTTCTGGCGGCTCATCAGCTGCTATGGTTAATGGTTGAGGTACACTCAATGTATCGTTCGGCAATAATTCTGGCGCGTAAGATTGTAAAGTTTCAATTTTTAAAGGTGAATCTTTCCTTGGAGGTGACCGTTTTGATAATCTCACAGGTAGTGCGTTAGTGAGGCTTTCTATTATTGTTTCTATAAAACCAAAAATGCGATTGCTTAAATCCATAATAATTTGAGTAATGGAAATGAATAATATTTGGACACTAACGGACTATGTTTATGGGCGCTTCGGCTTCTTGTTTCTTTTTCAACATGAACTTTTTTGTCAGTTCAGCTATGAACATTGAGCATGTAGGACCTGGAGAAGAACAGTTTAATAATAATGATAACAAATTAGATAATTTTCTTTATAATTTGAAATTACGCTAATAAAAATAGTTACCATCACTCTTTCTTTTCTTCGCTGCTTTTTGCTTCGATGCAGCAGTTTTATTCTTACTCTTGATGCGGATCGGTTTTTCCATAACTGTCGGAATAGCGCTCGTACGTGGCTTTCATATATTTATCATGTGTTTATTAAAGCATCATGTTTTTGAGTTTATGCTACAATTACTAAGGTTCTAAATATAAATTTACCTACCAAAGACCCCGGGAGGTCCCGATACAGCGGGACTCCCGAGTAATATGATATTTAAATAAATCAAAGCTAAAATTAACCCAACACAACAGTAAATTTTCGAGGATAGCTTTTTGACAAAGTCATATTGAATGTCGTGGTTTTGTCAAATTTCTTATTTTTTTAATTAATAATATATTTACAATGAGGTTCATGTCGAGAGTACGTAACAAATGAGTGTTAAATGAACATTTTTTGATATTATGTTCCTTGGTTATGGTATGCTCTATAATCTTGACATCCTACATATTATATTTCATATTTTCATGAGCATGAAAAAGTGAGTACTACGACAAGACTACGATGGTATGTGATATCCAAGTGATATCTCAATAGCATTAGCTACAAAACAGAATTGTAGCAGATTATAGCATAATAAAATATTATATGTACTTATGTGTTAATTAACAATTATTGTAGGTTTTACAATTTCAAAAAATTTGCAATAAATATGAAGGATGCTCTTGAAATATGGAAATGATTGGTCCTGGGAATTAATAAATAACACATTATTATTCCATAAATACTTTATTATATTGTTAATTGTATAACACTTGTTTCTTGAAAGCCAGATGTTTCCCTGAAGATCTGTAAAGATAACATAATATTATATTTAAAGCAAAGTATTATAAGTAAAATATTTAGACCTCTATTCATATATAATTTTTCATAATAAAATTTATAATTGTGCCAGCGAGGTAATATACGTAAAGGTGAGTAGGTGATAAACTTAGATTACAAAATAAAAGACAGATGGAGCGTTGCCGAACTAAACCGAATAATTTATCGTCATTTCCATAAAGCTATGTGTGCTGTCATTTCGCCGTTGCACTGTACGTACACGGTGCTTCTGTGTGCGTGTTATGTTACCAGATAATGAAAAATTTCCCAAATTTTTGCCCGACTACGGAAGAAAGAGGGTTATGTTTTTCGAGTGTAGGTATGTATGTATAATATTTCTTTGACACGCCCTGCAGACCCTGCAGTATAAACTGTTGGATCGATTTTGAGTTGTGACTTGTGAGGTGTCATTGCAATCATCTGAATTATGAAGGTAGCTGTGGTGGTAGTGACGTAGGCTACATAAATTATTAGCAGTCATGTTTTAATTTTTATTTTAATATAAATTCGGGTTTTTGATATTATTTTATAATATTGTAAAAATTATTTTATCACCTATCTAGCTAGTATCTACTAAAGTTATCTATACATGGACAAAATAATTTTATTCAATTTTTATTAAATAAATTACATTAAATTTATTAAATAAATTACATTAAAAAAAATTTTTATTTTTCAAAACATATGAATGCGAATAGCGGTAGTTTTTAGTCGAGAATGCTGGACATTTTATTTTCATCATATCCATCATGTGTCCACATGAATTAAATCGCAAGCGAAAACGACGCTTTTTATAAAAGTAACAAAAAAATGTATAATGCTTTTTAAAATAATCTAATAATGACCATGAACTTTTATTGCACTATACAAATAATCACATTCACGATCGAAAAATCCAACAGCACTACCCCGAATATCTTTTAACCATTTTACCCCTAAAAATGGCAAATTCATTTTCAAAATACTGGCAGCATACGTTGAAGTTTTGAATTCCTTCGTATTTGTAAAATTATTATTTGTATACAAAATTAAATAAGCCAAATAATCTACAGAAAATCTGTAAAACGATGTTTTATCTTTTTGTTTGTTTTCGGGAACAAGTTTTACAGCGTTTTAATATCACAAGACAGCATTTTTTTACTAAAATATCAAACCCCTTTTGACGTATTGCATGACACTAGAATCGCTATAGCACTAGCGGAGGAACGTATTCGTTTTTGATTTCGTATTTTCTTTGACAAGGTCGATGAATGATTGACATGCTCCATCTGTATTTTATTTTGTAATCTAAGGTGATAAAATAAAACGGTTCATAATAATGATTTAATTTTAAAAAGTGAAAAGCTTTGAAAGCGACATTAGACTTAAATTTTACCTTATTGCTTTGCATCTGGAGGAACTACGGGTTTCTGAAAACCATAATATTTTTATTATAAGTTAGTCTTCAACTAAACAAAGTAATAAAATTACACCACTGTTACCAATCATTATGTTATCTACTTTTGCAAAAAAATTAAAAGACTGGTTTTAACTAGCTATTAAAGAACAGTTACTTTATGCTAATCAAATGATTTAAAAATTGATTAACATTGCTCAGTTTTAATATTCACCAAAATGAAAATGTCTCTATGCCTTAAAATTATAGCACGGAATATCCAAAACTTCTTTCGTGTCATAGTATATTCTATCTTCTTATATATAAAAATGAATCGCAAAATGTGTTGGTAAGCGCATAACTCGAGAACGGCTGAACCGATTTCGATAATTCTTTTTTATTATATTCCTTGAAGTACGAGGATGGTTCTTATGTAGAGAAAAAGTAAATATGTACCACGGGCGAAGCCGGGGCGGACCGCTAGTTACCAATATAAATTGTATGTATTACCGTAACAGTAGATGGTTGTCGCGGGGTGGCTGAAGTCCTTTGAGTTGTTGCAGTTTGTTCTACCTTTGGATCTTGACCGTGTTCAGAATGTGCCTGGGCCAAAGCGACTGTTGCTGCGGGCTTTGCTTGGTTATCTAAAAAGTTTTAATAGAACAGATCATTTAGAAAGTGGTGTTATTATAACAAAAATATTAATAAAAAAATTAAGAATTCGATGGTTCGAATTGTATTTTGACTTTTAAGTATTATTACCCTGACTGGTAACTCAAACGTTTGGAGACTCAAACGTTGGCTTAGAGCTGATAACAAATTTTCGAAATACAATACTGAATTGTTTTGATATTTTTAATGTTAGGTACATTCTTTCAAATGCTGCTATCTGCTGTTGAAGTTACTATAATCTTTATTCGATAGCTTTGCAAATACATAAGTACGTATTTATAAGCTGTAACAGTTTTTACCTGGTATATCATGTAAACTGGCATTCGCGTCATAGAACTCCTCCTTTCCCAGATCCTCAACTTTAGGAGTACTATCCGACAAGCTAGATGCCGACGTGCTACTCCTCTCCGCAGTGGGTTGAGCACGTTTCTTCCTCCTCTTCTTTATTCTCAAATCAGTTGGTGCAGTCTTCTCTGCTTGAGGCACGTCTTTCTTGATTTCGTGGAGTTCTAGTACAAACGGTTGATTAGATTCGTAAATTCCTGAATTGGAGGAGGACGACTCTGTGTCTGTCAAGTTTAATAGGTCTTCTAATGTCCTGTCTGCAAGTGAGTTAAAATTGCTCTTGTGAATAACAAAATATAATGCTCAATATACCAAAGAGTGGAGATTGAAACTAGTACACTTTTTCTCGGCACTTTTAAGTAGCTAGAGCCAGTATATTTTTGCTGGGTTTTAAGGTCACAGCTCGGAGGACAAAACTAAGTTTTCCAGCCCTTTTTATCTAACTAAATAATAGAATATTGTTATCATCATCATCATCATCATCATCATCAGCCCATATATGTTCCCACTGCTGGGACACGGGCCTCCTATGAGGGTACAGGCCATAATCCACCACGCTGGCCAAGTGCGGGTTGGCGGATGACACATATCGTCGAACTTTTGATTCTTCGACATGTCGGTTTCCTCACGATGTTTTCCTTCACCGTTCGAGCAGTGGTGATGTTACAACATGCGCAGATAAATTGAAAAATCAATTTATTTCCTGCGCGCTCGCCCGGTCTCGAACCCCGGACTTATCGATTCGAAGTCCGAGGTCTCACCACTGAGCCACCACTGCTCAATATTGTTATAACTGAAGAAAAATCTAATTTCTTCACACGTTTCGGGGATCAAGTGTCTCCTGCATACGAATTAAACGACGGACAATTTCAAATGCTATGACGATGTTTACGATAGCAAACACTTTTCGACTCGGTACTGGAATTTTAAAATTGTTATGTTTGACTAGCTTATACCCGCGGTGTTACTTGCAACGGTATATAAGAGACATCTTTGGCCGTCATGAGCGGTAATGCAAGAAATAAATGACCCTCATAACCATAATTTATTATGGATGAATGAGTTGATTTAATTTTACATTAAAATCATGAGTATTACGTAGAGGTTGAGTAAGATAAATAAATCTGTCTTTTTTATTTATATTTGATTATTATGAATAAAATAATGTTTCATTCTTTGGAATGCCAATAGGGACACATGTGCCGTATCGGAATTCAGGTCGTGGTAGTTAATTTCAAACTAAGATGTTAATAATGGCTCCTCCTCTAACATTGAAGTTGAACTAGGTAGTAAATTATAGATATGTTTTGCACACCTCTACCCAGTCTTTAAGATAAGGCAGAAGTGCACATAAAGAGAACTTACAATACTTACTTGAGTTATCCATTCTATATGGGGTTATCTTTGTATTTATATGAACTGAATGTGTGATTTTACTGTGTTATTGTTTTTTTAAACTTCCATATTATAAATGATTTAATTGTATTATTAAACGGGCATTTTGAGAAACTTGAAGATTTTACTTAATTTTTAGATGTTCTGACTATTTCTGTCAAGAACTGTTCTTTGTCATAAAGTTTTAAATTAGGAATTTATTTTTTAGAATGCGTTAACTATGTGGAACGAGGTTTCAATCGTTACCTAGTGCTTGAAATAATTTATCTGTAACATACGTTTTACATACGCCCTGTAGCAAGATGGAGCGACGATATACGCAGGGTTGCTGGTACTTAATGGCGGCGAAAAGCTGTAGACCAAGCTCTATGGCGTGCCTTAGGAGAGGCCTATGTCCAACAGTGGACGGAAAAAGGCTGAAGAGAGAGAGATACGTTTAAAACTTGTTTAAAACCAATTACTTGTAAGTAGTAAAAAATGTCTTATTATATAAATAGGTAATGTACGTATGTATTACATACGCAACTTCGCTTTGACATGAATACGCATATAATGTTTCATCGTCTATCAGGTATTTAAACAAAACTACCGTCAGCAATTTGTATCCATCGATACCGTTTCAGATAGCAAATATTATTGTAATTGTAATAATATGTGTGATATTACTCCAAAATGTTATAATATCTTCATTCGTGTTAACGTCTCAATAATAAATTGATAGAATTTAAGATCAAAGTCACTCGAAGCTATAATTTGTACGATAAAGGAAAATGGTCCGCTCACACACTTTATGTGACTGTTATTGACCTTTCAGTCCTTTGAGAGTCACTCAATGTACATACATTTAAAAATAATAGTTAAATGTCATAAATATGATTGGTGATCCTATTCCTTAATTCTGAGTGCTAGGAAACATATACACTTAATAAATAAAACCGTCTGTTATTAATTTGAATTAAATTTGACTAATCGATGCATTAGATAAACTGATTGTATTAAGCTTAGTATTAAGACATTACTTTAAAAATGTTTATATATTATGTAATTATAAATTAGTAGCTTTCCGCCCGTGGCTTCGCCCGCTTTTTCTAAAACCTAATAAATTATATACTAAAATCACACTAAAATCCTCTTGAATCAATCCATCTATTAAAAAAAACGCATCGAATTGCGTAGTTTTAAAGATTACTTACATAGGGGACATAGGGACAGAGAAAGCGACTTTGTTTTATACTATGTAGTGATAGTGATTATGTAAAAAAAAATCATGTAGATAAAAAAAAACGTTGGCTCTTGCGTTTTAATATTTCTTCAATTGAATGTGCTTTTTTAAATCAATGTCCATCCAACCATAATAAAATTGAGCCGTGCTACATAAAACTTATAATCATATTATAGAATAATATAAATTATGAACTAATGAGTCGTAGTTGTAATATAAAAGAATATTTGTATTTCAGTAGAAACATTGTCATATTCTTTGTATTTTTGTAACATTGCGGGAGTTTGGCGGAATTTACATAGATTTATGTTCAGTGCTTGCGAAGCGCGTTGTCTAGATTTAGATACTAGTGCCTCGAGAGACCGAGCTTCGTAACAAAACATATACTTATTATATATGACACACTTTGCGTTGTTCTTATGTAATAATGTTATCACAATATATTTATTTATCTTTTCTTATGGATATTGTACAATTTGAAGTAGTTTAATTGGGTTTAAGTTTAACGGTTGTTATTATTAAAATACTAGCGGTCCGCCCCGGCTTCGCCCGTGGTACATATTTACGTTTTCTCTACATAAGAACCATCCTCGTACTTCAAGGAATATAATAAAAAAAGAATTATTGAAATCGGTTCAGCCGTTCTCGAGTTATGCGCTTACCAACACATTTTGCGATTCATTTTTATATATTATATAGACTAGCGGTCCGCCCCGGCTTCACCCGTGGTACATATTTACGTTTTCTCTACATAAAAACCATCCTCGTACTTCAAGGAATATAATAAAAACAGAATTATCTAAATCGGTTCAGCCGTTCTCGAGTTATGCGCTTACCAACACATTTTGCGATTCATTTTTATATATAAGAGAAGATAAGTAAGGTCAGTCTTCGTCCGTTCTAAAAGGTAAATTAAGTGTTAAATGCTCATGTTTTAACTCTATTCTCATCTTTAGGTATAATAAAAATGTGTCGCCAAATGTGATGCTAAACGTAAAACTCGAGAACGGCTCGACCATTTTGGATATTTTTTTTTGTTAAGGTTTTTGAAAACGTAAACAACGTGGTACACACGGATTAAACCGCAGCGAACCACTATTTTATGAATTTATTAATAAAAAGGCGTCTAAATTTCATCTTTCATTATTAAATGTATAACGAAGTTATTTTAACCAGAATTTTTAGTCAAAAGGGCCAATAAAATCGAGTATCTAAATAAAAAATTGCAGCCAATAACGACCAAGCGTAACCAACAATTTTCGCGGCTCGTCGCGTATTGTATTGCCCGTGAAAATATGGTTCCCTCGATTGGATATTCCTATGGAAATATGTTTATTGTGACAATGTAATAAACGGCACGTTGTGTAAGCTATCGTGTTTAAAGAGTTTAGTAGTTCTAAATTTAAAACTTATATAAAAAATGTACTAGTTCAGAGAGCGTACTACAGTATTCAGGAATATATGGACGATAAAAACCCATGGAGGGTTGTCGCGAAAATACCACAGGACAGTTCATTGGCATGTTATTATAATATATGATGTTACATATGTATTTTGTAAAATTGTAAAACTGACATGATAAAGAGCAACTATGGGGTTTCTTGCCGGTTCTTCTCCGTAGATACTGCTTTCTGAATCGGTGGTAAATTTTAAAATATGTAATGACGTTTCAAAAGTGCTTCTATAAGAAATCTAATTGAATAAATAAATATTTGAGTTTGAGTTTGATAAAAGGGATTAATATTTATGAGTCTATGTATATGAAGAGGCTCTAACATTCGTCTATGTGATCAATGATGTTTACATAAAAGGAAACTATACAGCGAAAACGAAATATTCATTCTTAATCGATGAGTGTGAATTTTTAAGTTTGCTTTTTGACGAAGAATGCTGAATGGTACTGACTTAATTCAGAGGTTCTTACTTCTTCCAGTGCAAATGTAGTAATTTTGGCTACTGAGAGTCGCTACGAAGATTTATTAAAGGTATTTGTGTTATATTATATTCCAATATCTTAGAATGTATAATTATCATGTCATGTTAGGTGTATTTTTTATCTGCTCTACATTTATTTCAATATAGACAATAATTATATCTATACTAATTCAAACTACCAAAATTACAATATGTGAATGTGAAAATATAAAATAGTTTACTAGATAATCCGACATCATTATAATTCATATGCCTTTAGATACAAGATCTATTAGAGTCATTTTTCATACTGATCACACGCGTCCAAAGTCCACAAAGACCCTACCATATGTATTATTTATAATTTGGGGTCCCACGAATGAGGTCAATAGGGTAAAAGTCAACAATCTTTACAAATAATTCGATCGATATTCTTATCTGTAATATGTCACCAGCTGGTAAGCATCCGATGGTTGCCTACTCAAAGATCCCTTGATGCGGTGAAAGGAAATGTAACTTTATATTATGAGCGTTATGATGTATCGTGTTTAAAGGTGATTGATTTGTTTTAGTATTGTTTATAAAACAATATGCATTCCGATTGCATTTTCTTATGCTAATTTAAGACACGTCTTTTGTGCTACATGTGCTACATGCTCGTGCTACGCTACGATCTATGCTACGTGCTACGACACCTGTTATCATCTGTTACAGTCTAGGGCCTAGGCAATAATTAACATATACAATTATTTTACACAAATATTTACATATCTTAATTTAATGCACTTCATTTTAAAGCTATAAATTGATCTAATTAATGATCTAATTTAAGTTTTATACATGCCTATTAATTAACCTCTGAAAGTAACGAACTATCAGCTTTATTACAAACTAGCTTTCCGCCCGCGGCTTCGCCCGCTTTATCTAAAACATAATAAATTATATACTAAAACCTTCCTCTTGAATCACTCTATCTATTAAAAAAAAACCGCATCAAAATCCGTTGCGTAGTTTTAAAGATTTAAGCATACATAGGGACATAGGGACCTAGAAAGCGACTTTGTTTTATACTATGTAGTGAAGGTAATAATATTCGTATACCCAATAGAGTATTAGTAAATCATACATTACATTATTCGTTGGAGGCTGCGCTTTATCTCCCGTAATGTAACGTTTATGACTTGCTGTTGAAGATGACAATAAATCGATAGGGACTGCAAATTATCGGTCGTCAGTGACCCGATTTGTTTCGGGTCATGGGTTGCATGGGGGAATAATACTGGCTTTACACTGAGCTTTATAGTGGAGCCTTAATTATGGAAGGGTTGTAAGAAATGTTTATGATGGATTGATTAAGTTTTGAACGTTGGGTTTTAAAGGTTTATAGTTTGTTTTGTTAGTATATTGCCTTGTTTATAAATAGAGTATTTTAACAATGTATGCAGAAAATAAACAAAGGAGTAGGGAATTGAAACTGGTATCTAATAGGTTATATCTACTGGTATACTAAAATTAAATTAATATAAGATTCCTTTACTGTGTCTTATCCTTATTTAATACTAGATTTCCGCCCGTGGCTTCGCCCGCGTTTGCAAAGGAAAACTCGCATAGTTCCCGTTCCCGTGGGAATTCCGGGATAAAAACTATCCTATGTGTTAATTGTAAGTTATTGTAAAATGTAAATTGTAAAATGTAAGTTACCCTTTATATGTGTGCTAAATTTCATTGTAATCGGTTCAGTAGTTTTTACGTGAAAGAGTAACAAACATCCATACATCCTTACAAACTTTCGCCTTTATAATATTATATATTAGATATTAGACTAGCTTACCCGCTTAGCCCGCGGCTTCGCCCGCTTTGTCTAAGACCTAAATTATATACTAAAACCTTCCTCTTGAATCTCTCTATCTATTAAAAAAAACACATCAAAATCCGTTGCGTATAGTTTTAAAGATTTAAGCATACAAAGGGACATAGGGACATATGAACAGAGAAAGCGACTTTGTTTTATACTATGTAGTTATCACTATTATCATAAAATCCATACTAATATTATAAATGCGAAAGTAACTCTGTCTGTCTGTCTGTTACTCAATCACGCTAAACTAACTACTGAACCAATTTGTATGAAATTTGGTATGGATATATTTTGATACCCGAGAAAGGACATAGGCTACCTTTTATTGCGAAATATGTACCACGGGCGAAGCCGGGGCGGACCTCTAGTTTAATATAAACTCTACATGTAATGTTACGTTAGGATAAAATATGGAAATTTAATTAGTTACTTAATAATAATAAATTGACTGAAAATGTAATCAAAGTTATAACTTATAAACATAATATCAGTTTAGATATTCGATATAGGTAATACATTTTGAAAAGCCCGATTCAGTAGACAAAATGTTGCGGAATATGGAGCATGTAGTAAAAATAAGGTGATTAGACAAGCAAAAATACTTTCTAGATAATAAAAGTAACTGTGTTTTTCGTTATCTTTCCTATTCGGTATATTGTTTTCAGGAACTTGTCGCCAAACAAGTGCTTTTTAATGAGTCGATGTCTGGTCTAGTTTTTAAGATTTGTGGGTTTTCTCTATGTGTAGGTATATACTATTATGGCAGTTCCTGGACAGCATAATAGCAATATAAAATTAATGATAATGTATGTTTAATCTATTACATTTCATACGAAGGCTTAAATATAACGTAATATGTGTAATAGAATATTTTATTTAGTTTTCCTTTTTCGTATTGCCTTGTTTTTACTCACCCACTTTTTGCTTTTGTGTATTTCCTATATTTTAAGGGTTGCCTGGCAGAGATCACTGACAGAGCCTAGCGATAAGGCCGCCTTTTGCTTGTTTTATATTATGTGTTGTGTGCTTTTGCATCTGTATTTATTTATAAGCAATAAAGAATTTTCATTCAAGGCTTAATTGCAGCTTTTAAACAAATGTAAGAGATAATAAGAAAGGGAACTTGTACATAATTATGGTTGGTTTATATCATATAAAACAGCGGTTATTAAGTAAAAGTTATGCACAGTATATCACTTCATAGTATAAAACAAGTCGCTTTCTCTGTCCCTATTTCTCTATGTCCCTTTGTATACTTAAATCTTTAAAACTACGCAACGGATTTTGATGCGAATTTTTTTAATAGATAGAGTGATTCAAGAGGAAGGTTTAAGTATATAATTTATTAGGTTTTAGACAAAGCGGGCGAAGCCGCGGGCGGCAAGCTAGTGCATAATAAAAACAATGAAGTAGTATAACTATCTCTTTAGGGCCAGACAATAGTTGCAAAAACACGATTACAAGACATCACGGATTTATGGCGAACAATAAACTGAATTTCACTTCTCTTGCCAGAGAACATTTTATAGTTGTCATATTAAGACATCAGTATAAAATATTTCACACTTTATTGCTCGGGGTAACACGAGTCTCATGGAGTATCTTGCGTTCGCATGCGACTTCGCTTTGCTCTCACTGTAAATGTATTACTATTTTTAACTGTAAAATAACTTTAATGCACGGAAGATTAGTAGATTCTCTCTATTGGGAGCATAATTGACAGGTTTATGTTGCACTACAATCTACATTACATTTAATTACTGGATAAAACAAGAAATGTAAAAAAATGATATTGGTATAAATTAAATTAATTTCTTCATTTTCACACAAGGTGGTATTGTATAAATCATGTTTTCATCAACCGTCACATCATAAATGTCCGTATTTAAGCAAAAAGGAACCACCCAGCAAAAACGCACTTCTGAGATATCAAAGGATTTACAAAAACATTTGCAGCTCTGTTAGATGAAGTAAAATTTAAATTTATTTTATTTAAATTCATTGATAAATTACTTATTTAAGTATGAGTATATAAATTAGCTCTGAATATTCTTAAACTTTCTAGATAATTAAGAAAATGTGCATGTGGTTCCTTGTAACATTTATCAATTGATAGGTTTTCTCTTATACAAAAAGGAACCACATCCCAGGGAATTAATGATATAAATGAAACTATGTATTTATAATATCGTAATTAAAGCTTTAATTAATAAAATATATAAAATAATACTTATATAGGACGTTTATTCGACGTTATCATCAAATTGGATTTCGAAATCCACCGTGTCTAGTCCATCTATGTGGTCTTCTATTGCATCATCACTAATGAGACCGTTATAAAAACTGTGCATCTTGTGGAATGAGATATTGTAATATGGACTGAATATCGCTAGAAGGTGAAGAAAGCTTCTCCAGAGGCAGTGACGTATAAGGTTCTTCGTTATCTTCTGTAATAAAAAGAAAAAAGCTTTAAATCAAAATAATAAAGCCGCGTGGCTTTTATACGTAGGTAGGTATATGGCGACAGCAAAATATTATTAGTTCTTGTAAAACAGTGGCAACCCTAGCAAAAAATTAAATAAACTTGTTAAAATTTTGAATTTCGCAGGCTAGGGCCTTGTTCCGGTCAAAACAGTAGCCGCGCGAGTTTTAAAATCAAACATATTATTATATGCGCTGAATGATGTGGCTGAATGTACTGTACTGAATCTGAATCTAAACGTATTTTACCAAAATAGTAGGTAGGTACCTAGATCATCGACAGTTATTTTTAAAACAGGGTTTAGACTTTAGTAGTTTCATCTCACAATGACAAATGAATCGTAACAAAATGATCTCTTAATTCGACTCGCCGCGCCTTCGTGAACAACGACATTGTCGTTAAAATACGTAAATCCCCAGAGGATTCCTCTTGTACTTACTTAATGAACTATCTTCTTAAAATCACACCACAATCGGGAATGAATCAAAAGTGGATAAAGCGTACCTGCATCTCAGATTCAATAAGTACTTAAATGCATTAAATAAAACTACTTACCCGTTGTATCTTCATTATTATCTTTGGTGTTAGTCTCCAATGCTTTTCTTACCAATTGCTTGCTTATTTATTTATTACTAAACATTTTCACATTTAATTTTAAAGGTAATTAACAAAAACAATAGAACTTACTTCGCGGAGGAAAATTACACCGTCACGTATTCGAACTACTTCGCTGAATATGTCACCTATATTGACAGATGTTCGACGTTTTACTTTAAAAATTGGAGTTTTGCACTTTGAGCTATTTAAGTAATGAAATACGTTGTTTAAAGATGAGAAGCATGTAACAAGTCAAGGCATTTGGTTCCATATAGCGATGATGGGTTTCAGGATGTTTTACAATATTTATTTATGCATAATAGAACCGAATGCTTGTGGTTTTATTTTGCAATAAAAAATTACAATTAAATTATGTATTTATTTTACGCATAACCATACCACAGAAACCTGGTTCCATTTTGTGTATTAAAAATAATTGTTATTAATAGAAATATGTGTAATGTATAATGGTACCAAGTAGGTGTGGATCTGTTTTGTATAAAATGACATGATAGTAATATCGTTTATTTGTTTGAACAAAGCAGTCCCATGGTGCTGTGGTTCGGTTTTGCTTAATATGGTATTATTCGTTGTTGCTGGTGGTTCCTTTCTGCTTTTAGTATACCTTGTTTCCAACGTAAAAATCATGTGGTTCTTGTTTGTATAAGAATTTAGACCACTTTTGAATGAGTATTCTTCAATAAAAGTAAAAAACGAAATTTGTCGAGTGGTTCCATTTTGCATAAATACGGACAAATATAATCCATACTAATATTATAAATGCGAAAGTCACTCTGTCTGTCTGTCTGTTACTCAATCACGCCTTAACTACTGAACCAATTTGCATGAAATTTGGTATAGAGATATTTTGATACCCGAGAAAGGACATAGGATAGGTTTTATCCCGGAAATCCTACGGGAACGGGGTTTTCTTTGAAAACGCGGGCGAAGCCGCGTGCGGAAAGCTAGTTATACATATAGGGATCTAAGTACTAAATAATGAATAAATATAATTATTATTATCTACGCACCACAACTTTCTGGTTGTGATAGACACGCTAAGTTTGTAATGAATTTTGGTACTTAACATTACTTTTAACAAACTTTTTGATTTGATTTCATTAATATAAAATATATTACATATATTACTATGAACAGAATTGGGTGCTCTTATATTAATTTTACTACTTAATCGAATAAATAATATGTTATTTATTTTCAGCAAATAATATGTAATTTCGGTTTCATCAGCCAATAAATAGTTAAATAAAATAACGAGTACGATAAAATTTACTCTCTTGAAAACAGAGTACTTACGATAAAATTTACTGTCTCATAATCTTTGAAGTCTTTTCGAATCTGAACTGTTCATGGTTCAATAATAATAATTAATCAATATAAACCACAGCTATAACTGTCAACATGTTGAAAATTAACGATTGGCATTTAATAAAATGAAACAAAAGTTGAAAGGGCTTTTAGGTAATCTAGATAGGTCATTAGTGTTATTTATTTCTAGTATATATGGAATTAGATATAAACTTTTAGAAACGCAGTTTAAATAAAATATAGTAGGAAATATTTTATACAATATGGCTCTAACTATCACAAACTTTTTTTGCACATAAAAGCAATTTCTTTCATATACTTATATGAGACGACTTAATAGATTCTCCTATTGAAATCGAACAAAAATCACAAAATCACCTGATTTAGTAGCACGTGTATGGAAGTTTTATAAAATATCATTCCAATAGGTAATAATAAGCTGAGAAAAAGCCCATAGAAACAAGATTCGCAATCAAAGTGTCCAACTAGTGATTAATGGCAAATAATAATTACTTGGTTACTTGCAAGTGATTAAGTTGCTTGAGAAGGGTTAAATATACCCTTTGCTGATAGTTATGTGAATAGACTGCTTTTATATACTGTGGAAAAGTAATAGAGAACGGAGTTTCTAGTAATATTTATTATGAAAGGGTTTATTTTATAGTTTTATGTGAATGTTTGTCTCTTTGATCAAGTCATTGGTAGGTATGTGAGATACTTGAGTCTAGTGTTAATCGTAGGTGGAGATTGATATTTAAATTTCAGCCTTGTTTAAAAAAGCCGTGATAATGACCTTTTTTATTAGCAGAATCCACCTCAGAAGTGAAATGCATCTCTACTGTCAGCTGTATCTCTTCCTTATTACTTTTCTGTTAAAAGCAGGAAATTCATTTGTAAAGGCCCTACCTCTACAAATATTCATGGACGGCGGCCGGTTACCATCAGGTGACCCATCACTTTAGTTGCCCGCTGTATCTATTATTAAATAAAACATCTGTAAGAAAAGGTTCATTAAAATTCCAATAAAATATTACTTTAAAAGAATATTTCCTCAAACAACGCCTAACTCCTAATACATTTACACAGTTTTAAATTAATCAAACAGTTAGTATATACTAATGGATCTCTAAACTTTCAATTCTATTTAGAACTAAACTGCAAAGAAAAACTTTTCACTCACATAAAGCATCAGACGCTGTCTTTATTTACACCCTTTGAGATTTTTATAATATTATCAGCGCGACGAATCTCGCCTCTCAAGATTTATTACAGTATAATTTAACTTACAATGGTTGCATTTGAGACATAATTACATTAATCTTTTTATTTAACTCGCAAATACAGTCTAAATAACCAAAATATTAGTTTTCAACTATTTAATTAAATGTTTATGTAAGTAATTTAGATACTAACACGAATCATTTCTTAGAATGGTACCTACACTTGAGAGTTAATTTATTATTTTAAATTTACTAACTTTTTAAACATAAATATGTAAAATGTATATCTCTTATCTTATGATAATAATATCTAATTTAAGTACATGAATAAAACTTTAATTTTTACTTTACGAGTGATCGGTTTATCGATCCGAGCAGAGCCTAAATTGATGTACAATATCTACTTAAATTCATACAAACTTACAGTGAAACCATAAAGCATGATATCCATTCCATATTTATTTTAAGACTAGCTGTTGCCCGCGACTTCGTCCGCGATTACGTCGTTTTTCGTCATTCGTCGTTTAAAAAAAATACGTGACACTTTATTTTTGAATGTTCTTAATTGTCTCTTATAAAAATAAACTACATTAAAATTGAATACTCTGATAAGAAAATCTTAAAATCGGAGGACATCGAAAATCTGAGGAAAACATGAATTTGATTTAAATTCTACATTACTTAGTAATTCAAATAATAATCTAAATTAAATGTAGATTAACAGTTTGAGCGCATCATTATATAATATGTACCTAAGTATTAAATTACGTTAGTTTACATAGTAATTTTACTAAAAACACGATGACTTTCTTTCGCGCTCGGTACAACAAACTAAGCATGTTTGTGGTACGTGGCCCGCGTCACTTGACCCCCCGCGAGTTCCCCTCCGTTGCAAGCATGAAAGGATCCTCTGATAATTGTTGAGCACCAAAGGATCATTTAAAACGCACTACTATAAGAGCGAATATTGTCTAAGAACTGTTTAGATTGCACATGTTCCTCTAAAAGTAGTGATTTCAAAGGTTCTGGTGTATCTTCAAACGAAAGCCGACTCCTTACTCCTCTTTAAAGCATTACAAAAAGAACATACTACGTTAATATCGCCTATACAGAAGATGATCTGTAATCAATTGTGAGGTTATAAGCAAACCCACTTTTATATTTGTCGGACCACACCACCGAATTCGTAGATTGATCTTCCATGTTTACCTCTTAAGTCATTAAGACTGTCGAAATCTGTCTACAGTAAGACGGGCCTCTCGCTATTCGTCCGTTTCAAGGGACCAAATAGTTTCAATTCTTAATCTTTAATTAAAACAAACTTATTAATCGTACTTGTCTCAAATAATCTTGTCTCAAATAATGGTAATATTCGCGTCCCTACTCTAGTCATTGCTTATGCTCATGTTCATCTTCAAGAGATCGAATAATATTATGGTGCACCCTATCATTTGTCAATCGGTCTTCATATTGAGTAAAAGTTTCAGATTATCGAGATAAAATATGCCATTTGCGATCAGCTGTGAGACGTTATACCCTCTCAGTGAAGGTTTCGGTCTCACAGGATAGTACATGCCGTTCGCGGTCAGCTGTGAGCCGCAATTCTCGTTGTGAAGCGGTTTCAGGTTCTCGGCATAACACAATATGTTGTTTTCGGTCAATAGTAAGCCTCTTACCTCTAACGATCCTTGAGAACTCTTATTTCTCATTTTCTTAGCTTTGCTCGAATTTCGATATAAAGATTTTTTAGGTGGCACTGATGCGAGTAAATAAAAATTAAGTTAAAACGGACTGAGAGTGTTATAATCATCAATCATCATCATCATCAATACATATAATAAAATTGTGTAAAAGCGATGTCTGTACAATGAAAATATGTAGAAAAAAATTAGCAGGTGTTATTATTAAATCGATCTTGAACCCAAAACTGTAGTTAAAAATTTTTTTGCCTGTTTATCTGTATGTTTGTGCACGCTAATCTCAGAAACGACTTATCCGATTTAGATGCGGTTTTCACTAATGTATTGTGGTAATCTTCATTTAACAGTTAGTGTTTATTTCATGTCAATCGGTTCATAAATAAAAAAGTTATGACAATTTATAAGTAATCACGGCGAACATTTGCTAAGGCATTCTATTGTACACTGTACAGTGTACGATAAAACGTAATTTATCTGTTATACGCTACAGTTATTCCTTTACATGTCCAGATGATCATATCAAAATTCCCCAAGGGTTTGGGGGTAAGCTGAGGTAGTAGGGGGGGCGGGGTCAAATTAACATTATGGTTACTTCTAATAGGTAAATTTTCCACACAAAATGTCCTTTAAATTATGTCGTATTATATTTTTAACCCCCGACGCAAAAAGACGGGTGTTATGTGTTTGACTGCTATGTATTTCTGTGTGTGTGTGTGTCTGTCTATGGCACCGTAGCTGGCTAACAGGTAAACCGAATTAGATGCGGCTTTTTTTTGTTAGGCAGCATATTTTCCGACGCTGGTTCTTAGATAAATTGTATCGAAATCGGTTCATCCACTTATTATACCTACATGGGGGTAAAAGTGGGAATGAAAAAAATGATATAATAATTTATTTTTAAAGATCGTTGGGAAGTTTATGAAATTATTTATTCCTTTTTCTATACACTTTTCTTCGTCTAAACGGTTAAGTTACGTGCTCCCTCTCTCTCTCTTCAGCCTTTAGTTACGTGCGTGAGACAGGAAACATCTAATTTGGATTTGTTGCTGGATTTGATAAAAATTGAGTATCGATTAAGCTGATCAGTGGCTACACCATACATTATTAAAAACATCCATTTAAGAAAGGAAGGAAATAGAATTTGCTCCTCTCCCCCCCTGGTTCCTAAAAAATAATATGACATAATTTAAAAGAAATCTTACGTAGAATTAGTTAGGCATTTCTTTTTTGATTTTCGATATTATATACTAATCATAATTTTTAATTACAATATTATGTAGTAACTGGTAGTTACTATTTGGTATAGGTTAGGCATTTCATTTCTTGATTTTCTTTAATAAGTTGGTACGTAAGTTTTTTAGCTCAGTTTAGTAAGAATTTTTAATAACAATTCTTTTAATTATTTATGGTAGTACGTATTTACTCAATAATTGTATGCTTACCCTGGCTTTGATCTGGTAGGTACCAATTGTGAAGGGGAGTGGGCGTGGGCGTTGGCGTGGGCCTGGGAGTGGGCGTGGGAGTGGAAGCATGAAAATAAAAACAATTATTGTTGCCCCACCTTGAGCCCATGGTCATAGGTCCCATAGTCACTATTCCACGCGGACGAAGTTGCGGGCACAGCTAGTAGACAAATATAATCAGAAAGCTTTGAACTCCTAAGCTCAACCATAAAAGATAGACATTAATTATGATGTCGGGAGATATTTTTAGGGTTCCGAACCTCAAAAGGAAAAAACGGAACCCTTATAGGATCACTTTGTTGTCCGTCTGTCCGTCCGTCCGTCCGTCCGTCTGTCAAGACCCTTTTTCTCAGGAACGCGTGGAGGTATGAAGCTGAAATTTATATCAATTACTCAGGTCTACTGTCCCTTGAAGCTGTGAAAAAATCAAACTTCTAAGCCAACGCAATCAAAAGATACAGCCGTTTATGCCGCAAATTTTCGACACTTGCAAGGGAATCAAAACCTACAGGGTGTTTCCCGTGAACTCAGAATCTTGAAATTTGGTACGAAGCAACGTCTTATAGCATAGATAATGGAAAAATTACGAAAACCATAAAAAACCTTGTAGGTTTGTACGGAACCCTCGGTGCGCGAGTCCGACTCGCACTTGGCCGATTTTTTATATAATATGGAGAACATTTCTTTCATACTAATAATTGTACCAAGTTTCGTTTAAATCCGTCGAGTAGTTTTTGTTTCTATAACGGTTATACAGACAGACAGACGGACAAAAATTTTTGGCGTCAGTGTCGATCCCTAATCACCTCGTGATAGTTATTTAGGAAATATATTTCATGTACAGAATTGACCTCTACAGATTTAATATAAGTATTATTCATATAATTAGATGCCAATTTCCATGTAACGTTAAATTCGACTATACAATAACTAACAGACAACGCAGGTTACTCTCGTTTCCGTAAGTTGAGGCGGCTACATATTCGGTCCTCATAACTTCACTTTTTGTGAACGAAACGACAGCGCGGTTTAATTCGATGCCAATACCATCAAAAAAAGGAAATATTTTTAATTGTGAAAAAATATTATGATTTACACTATTAATACTATTTTAACATTAACACAAAATATAAGACTGTGAGTGTGTAAAAATAAATCCAGCTAGTTTCACATCAAACTTATGTTTTTAAGTAGGTATACGACATGAAAATATATTAATTACCAAGCAATAATCATACAGGTAAATACTGAACAAAAGTATTAACAGTCAAAGTATATTTTTACTTACAACAAGTAAATGATGAAGGAATAATAATTATCAACGAACTAACCTTTTTGTATTATTGTTTATAAATATAAATTCATAAACAATAAATTTATAAAGAATAGAAAAAATTCGACCACTAAAGAATGCTGGTTCGAGTCCCGCCTCGTTATCGAATTTTTAAAACACGAAGATTTTTAAAAATGTGACCAATGAACACAATCAATATTAGATTAACTGTAATGGTGTCTAGTTTGACTTAAAATAATAAACATCTACCCTCACTTTTAAAAATGTAGTATATTCACACGAATTATAAGCGCACCTTATAGGGAAGGGAAGATATGGGTTAAAGAGTTAAATAAATAAATAACATAATTATATTTAAATTATTAATTTTTAACATTGTGTTCAGTAGTGTTAACATGTAAATTGATTTGATTTTTACGAAATCTCATAGATGGCGCTGTTTCAAATTTGTATACTAATAAATTCATTAAACTGATTCTCTGCCCAAATTACGTAAATGACATAGTTTTTATTGTGTAAAGCTAGATAATAGCGTGGCTTACCCGAAACCAACATTTAAACATGAGTCTTTAGATTGTACGCTGTCGTAATACACGCAATACGTAAGAAAAAAAAAGGTTCACAGCTCCTCCCCCGGAGGTGATAGCATGATAATATGTTTAAAAAAGCGTCACCCGACCTGTTAGTAATATTCATGCAAAATTTGAAGTCAATCTATGCAGTACTTTTCGAGATTAGCCTGGACAAACATACAGACAAACAGACAAACAGACAAAAATTCTAAAAACTATGTTTTTGGCTTCTATATCGATTATAGATCATGGATTATGTATTCTTTTAAAAAAATATTCAATGTACAGTTTTGACTTTCCTACGATTTTATTATATGTAATAGACATTGGACTTGGTAATAGGTATATATCAGGTAATTATACATAATTTAATTGATTATTATCAGGATAGGAATGTTAAAATCAAACACACCACATCGTTTCATACATTTATTTCCCTTATCTATTCTAAACATAGATTTACACATAAGGTACTCATTAAATTCAATTAACATCGATTACACCAAATGACTTAGAGTTTGACTCGGGGCCATTTTGGCACCAGCAGCCGATCCATATATCGGCTTGGAATTTATATTAAATAGACTAATGGTAAATGCTTTGTAACTTCGTGGTATAATATGTTGGGCTTAGAAATATCTCAATTTCGATCATACTTTAGTACTCAATTTCGATCATACTTTAGTAGATAAAATAAGCCTTCCTCTTGTTATTTCTGTTTTAAATTTTTTTCATATATTTTCCTTTTTGTTATAAACATTGAAATCATAAAACCCTTACGATATACCTAATTGTGCAATATTTTGCCAATACTTTAAGTATTTCGCAATTATATGAATTATTTATATTTTAATAGCATACTATATTAAGAAATCAATATTATGATTATTGAAATGCCGATTTGAAATATACTATAGTTAGATTTGAGCCCACGAGATCAGATCATATTAAATTTTCTTAAAAAAATGTAAAAAGCACAAGAGACCCACATAAAAAATTGTAATAAAAGTTCCGATAATTATTATATCAATATAAAAACACCATTCAATCTAACAACGACTTATTCTATCTTTAGTACAAGAGATCGGTAACGTCGTACAAAACATTTAGACAAATTTTGAAAAAATAGCCATTAGTATACATATAAATAATCCCTGTAATATATTTTAACCCTAAGATACAGTGATATCTTAAGTATAATGGCAATGAGATTAAATGCATCGAAATCAAGGTATTTATAAGGATTACTTATTCATTGGGTATACTTCTAATTAATAATAAGTTTTGTAATTGTGTTATCTCATTACCACGTATTATTTTACATATTTAATTACATAGAGACATGATAAAGATTTAATATTGGCAGTTTTAAATCAAACACTGATTAACTTTAAAATAGGTATATTTTTTCCTGAAATATTACTTAGTTTAAAAAATTAAAATCTTTGGCTTTAGTCATAAAGAGTAAAATAATAAAATGACCAAATAAAATATGGATTAGGTAACTGTTTTGCAAATAAAAAAGTTTTGCAAAATACAAATTTTGTCATAATTCAAGTGTCCGTATATAATTCGAGTCATTTTAAAATATAGCGGGATTATTAATTTGTGATTTATCTACAAGAAGGTGTCGTCTCGCCTTCGCGGCTGGCAATTATTATTTATTTGGGTTTGTTCTGGCAAATGGAGCCGAACTTTACGGGAACTATTGCACTGATGTAAGCGCTGCTTTGGGTACTTAATGCTGTCGTCTTTTACCTGAAAAATTAAATAATTATATGAATTATGCATACGGTGTAGTGTAGTGTCTAACGTTTACTTTATTACAGAATCTACTCAGTATAATTAAATATTTTAAGTAAATATTTTTAACAATTTGTAATTCCGGAACTAATGTTTATTAAAAAAATTGAACAATGAGTTTGAAAGTTGTCAAGGTTTTATAGTAGATTTGCGTATAAACAGTATAAGAATGTAATAAAATGTCGAATATTTTATAACTACATTGAAAATTTTGAATCCTTAGAATACTTGAAATCTTATCTATACTAATATTATAAAGCTGAAGAGTTTGTTTGTTTGTTTGTTTGAACGCACTAATCTCGGGAAATACTGGTCCGATTTGAAAAATTCTTTCGGTATTAGATAGCCCATTTATCGAGGAAGGTTATAGGATATATTTCATCACGCTACGGGCAACAGGAGTGGAGCCACGGGGTTGAAACCGCGCGGAGCAGCTAGTTTGAAATATACTGTGAAAATTGCGTACCCATACCTACTTTCCTACCACACAAACTAGTTGACAACATGTCACTACAAAGATACATGAAGATTTTTTATCAAAGAAAAGGGATTTTTTATTAATACGCGCTGTTGCTGCGGAAGACAGACCATTTATTATTAAGGTTTGTAAAGGAATATGACGGTGCTCATAAGTTCTGCATAGCGAAAATGTACTGAAATATTAGTTCCAACTTTTCCTTTTTCCTTTTCATCTCGAGTTCTTTATTATTTATGTTTTTGCGTATTTCTTAACATAATGTTTCATTCTTATTTAAATGATGATTGGATTTGATGAATCATGAATAACAAACGATATTTCAATTTAAATTTGAAACGGTGGACCACAAAGTCGGAATTTATTTTAATTTTTCGACAGTTGCCGGGGTAAATTTGGTCATTTGATTTTGTACGGCATCTGTGTCATACTATTTCTATACTACTTTTAATCAATTGTTCCGCAACGCCGTACAAAAATCATGGAGACAAGGGGAGAAAATCTCTACCTGAACCTTCGAATTCTCATCTGCACTCAGGTGGACAGCTTACAAGTGACGTCATAGTGCTGAATCTTATTATTTTATGCTCTTATATCATTCTAGATAGGTCAGGTGGTGGGTCAAATGACCCATAATTTTTTCAACACGGACCTGTAGTCTTTCAAAGTAGAGTTTCTTGATGTAAACCCATTTGAACATTCCTTATTTCAATTAAAACGAATAATTTGTACTAACAAAACATTAATTTATGCATGAATTATTTATAAAAAGTCTAAATAATAAAATTATGTTTGATTTCCAATAACCTCTAAATTTAATCCCTCCTCTTCCCGTCACTTTAAATAAACATTTCATACCGTAAATGAGATAATAGGCTGTAAAATAACGATTCATAAATATGCAATGAGCTCGCTCCAACAAATATTCAGATTACGGTCGACTGCGGGATAATCCTCGGTGACGATATTGTTGTCAGACATGGGGAGGTTTCCTTACATATTGTTTGGATAGAGCACTCGAGAAGGAAATGTATGGGAAATAAAAACAATTAACGCACGTGCTAAAGATTAGATTAACAGGCTAAGTAGTAGGAGGATGTACTATTTTTCCAGCCCCCCTATGCAAGTGGCTTTCTGTTAGCGTAGCGTTCAATAGAATAGACTACGAATGTATGAGATTGACCTATGCTGTAGATAACGTTTATCTACAGCATAGGTCAATCTCATACATTTATCTACAGCATAGGTCAATCTCATACATTCGTAGTCTATTCTATTGAACGCTACGCTAACAGAAAGCCACTTGCATAGGGGGGCCTGGATAGTTTTATGTCATCGTCAGCACTCCGCCGCACAGTTAGTAATGCATGCATAAATATTCCTGCATTCCTAGATATTATTATCGTCGCTGTCATGCACAGTTGCAAAGGAGTAAATCGTTTGCAGACCTTACGCCTCTACAAATGGGTTATTGACGTCGATGGGGAAGGGGATAAATAAATAATTGACAAAAGAATTAAAGGACTAGAAAAGTTAAAGAAAAGGATTCGGGCCAGGACAAATTTTAAAGTAACAAATATTATATTTTATAATCTGATGTTATTAACATCAATTTGTAAGTAATAAGCACAATTCACGCTACACCATGCCGGGGACGGGCCACGGCTAAGCATGAATCACTTACCAAATACCAAAACTATACAATAATGTTTGATCAAGCCCTGAACGGGGCACAGACGAGGCACAGACGGGACAAGTCCCAAGATGTAGCGTAAATCATCCTTTATTTGCCACCCGGGCTATACGCTTGTTACCAGCTCAGCCACTGGTTACACACCCACCCACACACACACACACACACGCACACGCACACACACACGCACACACACACACGCACACACTCACCCGCACGGTGAGCTCGTGGCGGGTCCGCCGGTGCGAGGAGGTGAGCAGCTCGGTGTGCGCGCGCGACTCGGCGCCGCCCGGGCTGTCCGCGTGCAGCCAGCACAGCCACTTGTATGGCGGGATGTTTCTGCGTTTGTAGTGCTTACCCGTTTATATGTTTTGTAGTAACACATACATTTACGCTTAGTCACAGTAAATAGAATACGAATAGTAAGGCAACTAAAACTTTTTAATAAAATAATTACCTACGCAGTATTGAAACAAAAGTTCTGTTAAAATACGTTTATTTTTACATAATGTGCGTATTCTATTTACTGTGTCAAAGTTAAGCTTAATTTCAAAATAATTTAGACTCGAAACTCTTTATTAACGTTAGCAAGCTTTTATTTATAGCCTAATGAACAATATTTTGTTTAAATAACACTGATTCAAAAATCACAATGTCTTTTTCAATTTCTTCAATTATCTTAACCCATTTTATTTATTAGGCCAATCCAAAATTTTACATAAAAATATCGCTTCAATAAAAAATTATATTAACAGCACTTAAATGAATACAAACAAATCTTAAATTAAAAAATACAAAAGCATTATTATTTATTGGATTCGGAATTTTATAAAGCTCTTTGATCATTCAATTTATTATTGGGCGAAGAGAAACTTCGTCTAATCGGAAAATATTTATGGACATAGAATTTAATCTCAAATTTATGAAACCATAAAACCCTTCCCAAGTTAACAATTAGCTATAAATCATTTGCAATAACAACTGTGGGTAAACTTTATTCAGAAGTAATTTACCTAGTGACTCAAAGATATTATATTGTTGCCGTTTTTAATAATATTTGTAAACGTTTATTTAAAATCAAATGCGCTTATTAAAGACAATTTTAACACGTTGCAACCTTAATTAGCATACACAATACATCATAATTAATTGTTTGAAAGCTTTTCATAGGGCTACCAAATCGATGTTAACTTTGGGCATTTAGTGAAGGCTGAAACTCATTATTTTGTAATGCTATTTGTAATCTATCAATTATGATTAAAATACTTATTCACTCTATGTAATAGATAATTTTACCTCAGTATCTTACAATCGATACTAATAATAAGAAGTATCATAAAACGACGATTAACAACCGAAATCAAATTTAATATTGCAATAACAATTTATGTTATAAATTGTCAGTCTGACTTCGATTTGACATTTCGATTCATTGGCCTGTATCTGATCATTAAACTATGGTTTCTTTTATATTTTTAAGTTTGTATGAAGACATTTCATAGGAATATGACTACTTTATAAAATTGCAACTTTGCACTGCAGTATGCATTGCATACATTCACTGGACAAATATTGGATCGATTTTTAAAGATTACTTTAATTGTAGATAACAATGTTCAGAGTACAAAATTTAAAGATTTAAACACGCTTGTTTTAAAATTGAAAGAGAGCTTAACTTATTTGGTTAAATAAGCATATTTTAGGTTTTAATTGATAAAAGCTGTGATATGATTATTTGCATCACAACATTCAAAACATAACACAAATACAATACTTATTTGCTTTTTCTAAAGTTAAAGGTTTTGACAACACAAAAACACATAAATTTTAAAATCAAACCATAATTAGTGATCTTACCTCAAACTAATAAATATTCTATTAGAGAAGATGAAATATATAACAGGGTTGGCTGCTGAGTTGAGAGGCGCCAGGCTTTGTATCAGTGAGGCGATGGCGATGTTTGCTTGTGTGTCCGGAACGTAGCCATACACTTGTAGCAGGTCGAAGATCATGTATGGCGACCAGCAGAGGACGAACACTGTTGATAAGTATACATTTTACAAATATAGAACTAGGAATAAAAATTTACATAAAAAAAAAACGTAAAATGGTACCAATCTCTCAATCTAATCTAATCTAATCTACCAATTTTCTGTGAAGTACATTTTTTATTTTAAATAGATATAGATTGCACGTATTTGCACCTTTTTTGCAGTCGAATAAAACTTAAAATGTTTAATATTCAATCCATACCTGTATAAGATAACCATTGAAGACACACATGGACAAGGTTTAATATGACCTTACATTCATGATTCAACATATAAGGTGTTTGTTCTTATAACTTAGCATATAAAGTGTATTACGCAGAAGGTACTATTATTTTTATTGCGTTAAAACCCCTAAATTTTTACATTTATTTTATTAGTCACTACAATAATTGATTATAGCAATTTCATGCTATCTCATAGCAATAATTCACAGGAGTAAATTCGACAGCCGCCCAATCTTTATACAGCCCTAAATAAATAAAGTCACTCAACACGTTTAAAAGAAATATATGAGCATAGGGGTTAGATGAAAAGTCGAGTCACGATTCGAATTGTAAATTTATAAGATTCCTTCACACCGCTGCAGCTGCTATGTGGGGGCACGTGACGACGCACTATAACGTAAAGGTATCAGTAAGTTTTTAGAGCATTATGTAGTTTTGTGGACGAAAACTTTTCGGATATTTAGCAGTTTAACCACGCTAAATTCTATTGTGAGTATGTTTAAACTGTAGGTGCCGTTTTGATAAAATTTCGTTACAGTAAGTACCTACCTACAGTCAAGCCTTTAATTTTATTTTCATTAAGTTACATGAAGCCTTCTTACATATAATTATAGTAAGTTTTGAACGAGTTTAGATGGAACCCTATAGTAGAGCCATTTTAATAGGCAACATTTGACAGTTCAACAAAATTCAACAACGTAACCTAGTAACGACGACATAGAATAACATGATATTTCGTTTTGTTAGAACTGCACATTTGCTTAACTTTTTTTCAATTACGATTACATATTTATAATAATAATGACCGATACAAGTAATTTTAGGATTTGATTTTACTGATAAACCATTCTAAACATAATAAACAATTTCTGATTTAAAGAACTGACGTCGCTGCAATTTTGTGTCAATAAACCTTTTTTCTTTTTAAATACCAGAGACGTTACTCTAAAAATCGAAATCTGACATCTAGAATCGAATGCATTGATTACTTGGGAATAAAAATCATCATAAATTATTGACATGTGTTTCAAGTTCGATTGACAAATGTTTCAAGTCCGTATCGATTAATTCACTTTAATCGATGTTTTTAAGCAGGTTACCACCCTATGAAGATAAAATTGATAGACGTCAAATGTTGCCTATTAAATTGGCTCGACTATAGCTATGTCAACGAAGTAGGTATGTATTTTTAAATACTGGCCATATTTATTTTATACAACACAAAATCAGCAAACTACCAACTAAAACAAAGAATGTGCATAAAATATTAGCGAATTGTTAAAAAGCTCACAAATATTAGTTTTTATGCGTCAATTAATTGGGGTTTTTCATGCTAAAGCTATAAGAATAACAATTTTGTCCACTTAGACATAATGGACGCGATCGTAAAAGGCTTTATCGCTGAAGAGCATTTACTTTTCATATTTATTATTTTTATAGTAGATGTATTTCTTTTCAAAGTAGGCTATAACATTTTTGTTAGTAGCCCGCAATATGATAAATAAATAAATATTTCAGGACAATTTTCACACACGACACGATGATGATGATACTAAGCATGGCTGATATACGTACATATATAATTTAAAATAAATACTCATATAGATAATTAACACCCAGACACAGAGCAAACATCTATGTTCGTCACATGAATATTTGTCCCGGGTGGGAATCGAACCCACGACCTCTCGCTTGGAAGGCAGGACCACTACCAACCAAGCCAACTGGTCAGTCGTATGCTACGTAGCATGTGATTTGCTTTAGACGCTTTTTTAAATATTTTCTTCCTGTTCGATATGACAAGCCTTATCATATATTTTTCTACCTATATATGGGTGATTATACAAAAATGGGGTAACTCGATGTCATCAGCCAATTTAAACAAATTCTTATTATATTTTATTCAAATAACAATCTATTTTAAAACAATGAAGCGTCCTTTATTTGGTCACTCAATTTCACTTCTTTATTTAAAATACAAATGAATAAAAATAATAAATTAATACCTCAAACGTCAGTACTTTGGCATGTCACAACTCCGAAAACCAACAATCAAGTGACTATCGTTTAAACATTATCATCGATTTAAGAAAACTTACTAATTCACTACAATCTTTGATGTACATAGTATTATATACTACAACTTTCATAACGCAATGTTTTCCATTTTATTTAAAAAATAAAATTAAACTTTGTCATCGTTTTCACTAGTCAGTCCGTTGTGTGTTTTTTAAATTCGAAATTCTCGCTAAATATCACCAAGTCGAGGTCAAATCCCTGTCTAAGTATTAATGTTGGTAATGAAGTTACTTGTGCACCGCATATTTTGACGGCCGTCATAACTGTACCAGCGCTAGGGTTGTGTTTGTCCTCTAAAATCTTGCTGCGCCAGTCAACATTTCAGTCCTATGGTGAGTCGTTATTTTATTGTTAATCCGATTTTTATTTTCATTTATAAATGGTTAACTGTGATTTGTAAAAATATAGTTTGTTGATATTAGAAATTAGGCAAAAAAACCTAATTTGTGATTATAACCTCATATTAAGTCCCTTTTCATCAATCCGCTGGCATCAGTCCTTTGTCAGATATCGCGCCAGAGGACTGACGGGGCCCCATAGTACTGATGACTCTATCATTTTTGAGAACTTTTGTCTTGATTGCTATTGGTATAAGCATTTCTATATTATATTTCAGTTAAAAACATCATGCGCCACGCTAAAAGAAACTGAATTTGACTAGGGAAGAAACATTTAAAAAAGAGTAGCAAAGAAAAGAGCTATTGAAACAAACTACTAATAATTTTATTAAAAAGATCTTATTTTCTTTTAACTATTGATTTTGATGCTTTCAGGGCATAGCTTTTTATATTTATCAGATAAATACGTATACGTATAATACTGTGAAGTAAAATTACCTCAAAATAACATAAAAGTTAATTAATATACTTAATAACATTATAAAAATGTCAAGGGGCTCTTATGAAAACTCAGATGAGACTTTCATTCGAGCCTTTGGTTTTTAATTTTATAATAATTAGTACTTTTAACATAAATATTGGTAGATTTTTAGGGCTCCGAACCTCAAAAGGAAAAAAACAGAACCCTTATAGGATCACTTTGTTGTCCGTTTGTCTGTTAAGACGTTTTTTTGGAACGCGTGGAGGTATCAATCTGAAATTTATATTGGATACTCAAGATTAAGAACCCTTGGGGCTGTAAAAAAATCAAACTTATAACGCAACGCAATCAAAAGATACCTACATCCGTTAATACTGCAAATTTCCACAAAATTCAATATTCGCAAGGGAATAAAAAAACACACAGGATGCTTGCCGTGTATACAGTCTACTATAGTTTACTTCTACTCGGTAAATAGCAACGTCTTATAACACAGATAAAGGAAAAATTGCTAAAAGTGTAAATTTTAAGTTACAAACATAATAAACAATAGGTTTGTTAGGAGTCCAACTCGCACTTGGCCGTTTTTTTGTTTCTATTGTTTGTGAATTACTTAAAATATCAAGTAAAACTAATTCAAAGTAGTAAAAGTTAAGTAAGAGAGTAAGAATATTCACGTTGCGTTAAATGTCAGAAGGCTGTTTTAAAAATTGAGACATTGTTTTTCCCAGTATCACATATTATTAATTATCATTTTTAAACATGTTAAGTACGTAAAAGACATGTGCCATTATTAAAACTGAGAGATTTGTAGTAATTTTCATTGAATTTCTTTAAGAATATTACAAGTTATAGTTTTTTATCAGTACCATGTTAGCCTCGTCAGTCCCCTGGAGGCCAAATCCAGAAAATTTAAAATATCTCACAATCTATTTAAAAAAGTGGCTGGCCCGATTTGGAACAATATATTCATTAGATTAGCTATCATATACACCCTAATTTGTATCAATCTGATATAAAAAATATAGTAAACAAAATATCCTCAAAAGTTACCCCATTTTTGTATAATGACCCATATACATTTAAGGTAACTAATTACCACCTGTTTTCACCCTTACTTGTAATTTTCATAAAAATATTTACACCAGTCCCTTCCATATACATAGCCATAAAAAGTTAAAGTCACCATCCCAATAAAACCATTCAAATACCTACTAAAGGATTTCAGCTTATAATATACTTATGTTAAAACTAGATTTCCGCCCGCGGCTTCGCCCGCGTTTGCAAAGGAAAACCCGCATAGTTCCCGTTCCCGTGGGATTTCCGGGATAAAAACTATCCTATGTGTTAATCTAAGTTACCCTCTATATGTGTGCTAAATTTCATTCTAATCGGTTCAGTAGTTTTTACGTGAAAGAGTAACAAACATCCATACATCCATACATCCGTACATCCTTACAAACTTTTGCCTTTATAATATATATATTAGATACTAGCGGTCCGCCCCGGCTTCGCCCGTGGTACATATTTACGTTTTCTCTACATAAAAACCATCCTCGTACTTCAAGGAATATAATAAAAAAAGAATTATCGAAATCGGTCCACCCGTTCTCGAGTTATGCGCTTACCAACACATTTTGCGATTCATTTTTATATTATAGATTAGATTAGATTTAATAAACTACGTATTATGTACAAAGAGAAAAATTTCAGCAAACAAAACAATCTCTCAGGATCCCAAATTAATACATAAGTATATCTTCGTGAATTCCCGCAAAGCATCTTTTAAGAAAATGAAGTTAATAAATAGCCAAAGAGAAGCGGGTAAGTTATTGGACGTTCCCGCTTTCATAATTCTGTTTTCTTGTCAACTAAGTTTTCAGACATGGATTTACCGAGACCAAACTAATTTCGCTAGCATTTTATTAAAAAGTGCTATTGATAAAATGTACTAAGTATGATGGAATTGAAACCGCATATTGCTGTGACGTTTTTACTTTGGATGTAAAATTTGTATAAAATATTGACTCACAAAATCATAAATCTACTTAGGTTGTAAAATTATTTATGTTATGGATAAAATGCTAAGTAATATTACAAATAAATGGTAACAGTGAACGGTATGGAAATTATAACATATTTGTATTAACTAACATTTTGAACGAAATTCAAATATTCTTGAAGTCGGCTGCTATTTCCAAAAGAAACCTTATTGTTTTTAATTTTCCACCTTATGGAAAACTAGCTGTGCTAACAAAACTAGCTCCGCTCCTGTTGGTCTTAGCGAGATAATATTATAATACAGTCTATAGCCTTCCTCGATAAAATATGGGCTATCTAACCCCGAAAGGATTTTTCAAATCGGTAGGTAGTTCCCGAGATTAGCGCGTTCAAACAAACAAACTCTTCATATTAATATAGATTAACTTTACATTTTTCTTTTATGAAGAGTACCTAGGTGATCTAATCTTAAAATAAATTACCAGTCACAGAATTAGATATGTTTAATTTTTAAATTAATTATCACACTATAATATGTTCTGTGTATTATCATTACATGACTCACGAGTATTGCAAAATTTTCAGGTTTCTAATAGTACGACTTACGAGAAAACAATAATTAAGGTCTGTACTATGAAAAGTACTTAAAGCCAGTTGTATTTTAATATTTATCACAATTATGCTATCCATTACCCTAATTTTAAAAGCAAGCAATTTAAATAACTAGGTCAAAAAATTAATTTTTAAAGCTACTGTAATCAAGTTTAGATATGAAAATTAAAAGCCAACACGAAACAAATCACGCCAACTTTAAATATATGAAGGGGTTAGGAAATTGAATTATTATTGTTCACTATATTAAGATAATTCAAGTTCAATTTAACATCCATACTAATATTATAAATGCGAAAGTAACTCTGTCTGTCTGTCTGTTACTCAATCACGCCTAAACTACTGAACCGATTTGCATGAAATTTGGTATGGAGATATTTTGATACCCGAGAAAGGACATAGGCTACCTTTTATTGCGAAATATTATGTACCACGGGCGAAGCCGGGGCGGACCACTAGTAATATAATAAATATGTAGGTAATACTTGGAATATGTATAATTATTAATTGAAATGAATGTTTCCACAGTTCATAAAACAAAATACACATTTTTACGTAATTATAAATTTTCCAAACTATTGTATTAGCTTCTATAGTGTCGTACTCAATATACGTATAATTTATTTTACGTATGAAAAAGTCCTTTCTTATCATTAATTAGATCTATTTTCGACACTAATTTTCCAATAATATAATACGAACCCTTATTATTTATTATTCAAACGCAATTAGAGAAGATACGGAGACGATTATTACTTTCATACAAATAGGTCTATTAGTATTTATTAGGATATTGACTAAACGTTCCCATTAAATAGCTACTTATTTGCTATAATTTGTCTCAAATAAGTTTATCCTCAAGGAAAATGGGCCACAAATTAAGGGCAGAGATACTTATCGCACTACTCATCCCTTGTCACGAATTACGTACACGGAATATCTTCCTAGTCAAGGTTCTAGCGGCAACTAATCATAAATGAAATTAACTTATTACGCAACAGATATATCATATACACTGATATCCATACTAATATTATAAATGCGAAAGTAACTCTGTCTGTCTGTCTGTTACTCAATCACGCCTTAACTACTGAACCAATTTGCATGAAATTTGGTATAGAGATATTTTGATATCCGAGTAAGGACATAGGCTACTTTTTATCTCGGGAAATAGGATAGGTTTTATCCCGGAAATCCCACGGGAACGGGAACTATGCGGGTTTTTCTTTGACTGCGCGGGCGAAGCTGCGGGTGGAAAGCTAGTACATAATAAATAAATGATTTGTTCTAATATGACGAAACGAAAGTCAGATGCGGGTGTAAACTAAAGATACTGCTTTATTTGATTATTTTTAGCCAATTTTATTTAAATTTAGTATGGAAATTATATGTAGGCATATATTATGTAGGCTATTACGTATTCTATATGAGTAACTAGATAACGTGGCCCACATAAGACAGCTCGAAGCATTAATCGTTCTACAAGACAGGCTAAAAACTTTCTTAATGTATAGGTATCCTTTGAAGAAATTATTATTATAAATCACAAAAAATAAACTTTACATAAAAATTAATGTTATTGTGGTCAAGAGAAATCAATAGAGACCCATTAATCAGACAATACAACATCCTAAAAGTCCTAAAAGCTTAGACATACGCCACAACATAGTACTTGAGAAGTCTCATACGTGATTCTAAGCAAAGTTTCATCGTACGCTATAATCCTATCTCACACAGTTCGTCCCCAAATTCTATCAACAGTTACAGGGGAAACCGTCGATGATCCTAGTAATCTCATTCAGTCTAGACGACAATTGGTTCCTATTTTTTTCCTTTCGTTATACGCGTCTCTCGCAATATTATGTACGAAACGCGCGTTGAAATTTGAATTAGATATACCTAATGTATTATGATATTGCAAATTCCATTTTTTTTCAGACAGTTAATCTTTACTGTAATTTTTATTACAACTACTTACTACTTACACCTAGTGTATTCACAACAAAGTTTATACAATATCTATGATTGATTATTGTGCTGAAATTTACAACAAATTAGTAAAACACACTGCTAAAGTATCATAAATGTTTGGGGATGCGTAATTATGAACATTATATATATATTTACATGTAAAATGTTCTTAAAAATTCGATCAATATTATCATGTTTAATTTATCTAGGTTATAAAGTAAACATAGAAATTGATGTTATTGTTAGTTATAAGAATTATTTACATGCTAAACTTACCAAAAACGATAACAAACGTCATTTTGACGGTTTTGATTTTTGCTTTGGGTATGATGCCGCGGCTGCTCGCGCGTCGGCTGTCCAGATCATCACTATCTAAAATGAAAATAGATGTATAATACTTGGTATTGAAGTATACAATATAAGTTAAATACTAAAAATAAGTAACTATTATTGTCAATACCTATAATTGCATTATCTATGGTCTATTTTTAATCTGGAACTCGAAGTACAATGATTTTGTTGTGCAAAAAATTAAAAACACCTCTGCTTTTAATTAAAACTACCAAAATATTTTGGACGAATAATTATGACATGAATGTAAAACCTTATAAAGAAAGAAAAAGTAATTAACGAAGAAAATAATGGTGACTAGTGAACAATAAAGAAAAAATTGAAAAGGGAAATGTGAAGGTTTTAGTTCAAAAGAAATATGGAAGAAATTATTTCATAATACATAATATTATAATGTGTTTTTAAAACTATGTGGAAATTTTGTTGTAGTTTGAACTTTAAGCAAACCCTAAAAATCTAAGTCTTACTCATATTATTCGTTTTGCTTTTATTTTTTTGCCAAAAAAGGCATATTACAGTCCCCATAGTTCAGTTTATCTCCGTTCTAAATTTCATCAAAATCGGTTCAGTGTAAATGTTCGATCGTAACGTACGTTTCTTTCGCATTTACATCTTCTTCTTCTTCTTCTTCTTCTTCTTCTTATCTTATATATAAAAATGAATCGCAAAATGTGTTGGTAAGCGCATAACTCGAGAACGGCTGAACCGATTTCGATAATTATTTTTTTATTATATTCCTTGAAGTACGAGGATGGTTTTTATGTAGAGAAAACGTAAATATGTACCACGGGCGAAGCCGGGGCGGACCGCTAGTCTTATATATAAAAATGAATCGCAAAATGTGTTGGTAAGCGCATAACTCGAGAACGGCTGAACCGATTTCGATAATTCTTTTTTTATTATATTCCTTGAAGTACGAGGATGGTTCTTATGTAGAGAAAACGTAAACATGTACCACGGGCGAAGCCGGGGCGGACCGCTAGTTATTAATAAAAATGTACACGAAAATATATTTAACAAAAATCTCCCTAATCAAATTAGCCTCTTACATCGAGCTTTTTGATTCAATTACTGTATAATATGATTTAAATCCGTCATGTGAGTCGAGGCAGTATTCCCAATTATACGTAACATGACACTGTTTGAACAAATAAACACCGTATATTACATTAAATAAACACCGGTGAAATAATCTTGAATGGAATAATTATGTTTTGTGACAATTCAAATATTGTATATGCAAATTTGCAGTTCTAACAAACGAAATATCATGTTATTCTATGTCGTCGTTACTAGGTTACGTTGTTGAATTTTGTTGAACTGTCAAATGTTGCCTAATAATTTTGTTTAACTGTCAAATGTTGGCTCTACTATAGTAATGCTTATCCTACGTTGCAGTTGGTTACAGTTATAGGGAAATTCTTCCTACGGCAGAAGTACCATAAGAATAAGGAAGAAAATGCTCTTGTTAACGTATTTGCGTCATTTTTTTAATGATTATGACCTATGACAGGTAGTTTACAGTAGTTAATAGTTATTAAAAAGCATTTTCTATTTTAATGATTATGTTTAGGGATTCACAATTTTATTTCATTCGTTAATTTTGAAGCAATTCGTGCAATAATCACAAAAATAAATAAACGTAGCAGCTGCATAATCTCGGCAGGGTAATACTAACTCAGGCCCCGGAACCACAGACACAATATAAAATCTATTTTGTCTGGGACCGATTGGGCTGCTTGGGGCTCAATGGGTTAATCCTTCAATATACATATAGGTGTTAAAGATTGCAATCAAAAAAAGAATGAGTCATCATTTAAAGATACGGCTAAAAAACAACCAAATGTGTCATTTAAATCTCGCAAAATAATATTATGCCTATCCATTCTTATTCTGTTCCAATAAATTCAAATACCATAAAACAAACCATTTAATGCGGCCCATAAAATAAATCCACAACTAATCTTATTACCAAAAGATCCATTCACTAGATTTGTTCCATTCATTGAATAGTTTGTCAACGTCTTACATTACCGTTAATTTAGCAGACGTCCCCAAATTTACCGACAAAAGATCAAGTGACAAAGTTTTTCTTACAAGACACCATTAGTCTACACTAATATTATAAAGAGGAAAACTTTGTTTGTTTGATTGTAATGAATAGGCTCATAAACTACTGGACCGATTTTTAAAATTCTTTCACCATTCGAAAGCTACATTATCCACGAGTAATATAGGATAGGTTTTATCCCGAAAATTCCACGGGAACGGGAACTATGCGAGTTTTTCTTTGAAACCGCGGGCGGAGCCGCCGGCGGAAAGCTAGTTGAATATAAATGCGTACGACTGTACTTTCATGTTGTATGATATACAAGTATTGTTATCCGGCTTTTGATGGCAATTGTACATAATTTATGTGTGTAATATCTGCCAATGGTTTGAGAAATGTTGACAAAAGATTGGCCTGATACGAGAAAAGTAATATAAGAGCTTATATTTTCAATGGTATTTCTGTTTGTAGGTACAAAAGATTGAATGGCTACTATTCACCGATGTGTCTATACAAAAGAAAATCAATTGCTACGCGTTAGTCTGTAACAAAACTCAACGGGCTTGAATTTTTGCTGGGACTGTTTAATAAAGTACTTTGGGACAGGCTGACTGAAAACCGAAAAACTTACCGAAGTTCAAATCGTCACACTGATAAATACAAAAACTAACAAATACTTCTAAAATTTCTTCATCCTTCATGTTATTAGGTACTAAATGCAGTGGGTTGCCCGAAAGATATCACTCTTAACAATAAGACAGCTGTCTATGCAGATATCTAAGGACATGCCTCTGCCCGTGCAGCACAATCACATAAATTTTGAAAACCTAACAACAAGTGTGAAAAATAATATACAAATAAACACTCACATTGCCTTGTAGCCGCGGTCCGCTTGCCCAGAACCCGTCTACTCTTCTGACGAATGGTGACCACGATCACACCATAACACGCCGATATGATCAGCGCGGGCGCCACGAATAGAGAGAGGAACACGCTCGTCATCCAGATCCGCCATTGGGTTTGGCTTATACTTGACCAGCATTGTGGAGTGCCTGTGGAGAGCTGGTAGTATTAGTGTGAACGACAGAATCTTATTAGAAAATAATATCTAAAATGTAAGATACGGTGTCAGCAATGTAATGTCGTCAGAAATTGAGAGTTTGAGGTGAAACGCTATGTTCGCTAGGTTCGTACGTCGCGGCCGGCCGCGGCGTAGCGAACCGCGACTGCTACTGACCTTTAGGGCGTTACAAGTAATAAAAATTATGCCTGTATGTGTATATTATAACAACCTGCTTGCATGTTAATTATTTATCGTCATTAATTTAAAAGTTAAAAATACTTGTGACCAACGTCCTTAGTTAAAAACTGTAGTAATTACATCACTTAGATAATATGGTTATCAACTTATCAATCATTTAACAAGAACATTGATATTGCACGCCTCATAAGCGAAGCGTTGAGGTGGGTACTACTGTCACTTCGCGCAAAACATCTGGTTAGGGAGCCAGGTGCAAATTTGGTTAACTATTTCCTCTCAAGAGATAATTCGTCAGACGCATGAGAGTATAGTATTATAAAGCCTCGTGAACGTCAGCTGGCGCTCGGTTGGGGGGGTGAGCGGTTGTAGCCTCCCACGCACATAGGAAAAAAAATACATTCATTCATTCATTTCCTCTCAGCTAAAAATTTGTCAAATTGTAGCTAACCCAATATCTCAACGAAAAAAAATAGTCAGCTGGTTACAACATGGTGTATTATACGTCAGCTGGTGTCTCGAACATGAAAGTTAAATTTAAAGAAAAATTTATTTTCCGTTATTTCCTCTCAAACAAAAATTTACCTGATGATAGCTTATATGTAACTGTGGATAAATATATATGTCAGCTGGCTGTATCTTGGTGGAAAAACCGTCAGCTGATACGGGAGGCTACAACCGCTCTTCCCCCCAACCGAGCTCCAGCTGACGTTCACGAGGCTTCATAATACTATACTTTGATGCATTTTACTAATTACCGCTTGAGAGGAACTTGGTCATAAAATCTGCTGCTGGCTCCCGGACCAATCTGATTTTTCAAACTTAAAATGTCTTTATGTATCATACATTGCACTTGTAAGATAATACATACACACACATATTAAGAAAAAACACTATTTTTAACGTTCATGATATTTTTGATGTCATTTTTGTTATTTAAACTAGTTAAAAAACAGTTTAAAAAAGTTCTGTCTTGGACGTCCGTGTGTCTGTATGTGCGGATCCTTTTTCTTGTTAACACGATAGCGACCGAAATACTTTACTAATCGAGTCTTTTTTTTTCTCTTACGCTTGAGTATGCTCAGGAATAGAACCCTTTCATTTTTCAGGGTCTGATTCGATGTGGTTTAATTGTTATTAAATAAACAAAAATAATAATTAATAAATATTTATTAAAAAAAAATTATGAGGCGTGCACTTTTGGATTTTCCAAATTTTTTCAATTATGTAGAGCTTAAAAATGAACATTAAAGAAGTTGTATACTCAATATTGAACTTTCTTATAGGTGTCAACCCTTATCGTAACATCAAGAAAAGTTCTCGAGTCGTCTTGAACTTTTTAATCGAGTTTATTTTCAACAAATTCCTTCTAACATTTACACGAAGACTTATAAGAACCTATCAGGGAGGTTTATTGTTGATTTCTTACAGCAAAGTTAATTATGTTGAAAATTGCTAAACTCAAACAAGAAAATGGTTGAGAATCAATAGCAAAACTCGTGGAATCGTTTATCTATACTTGAGTTTAACTGAGATATGCGAGAGATATTCAGATTTGGCTTTGGTGATAAATTCTTATTACGGGAATGTTTATTAGGGCATTAGAATATCTGGGTACCTTTACTGGGTGATATTTTAATGGAGTTGACAGATTCTGTCATGTATAGGCTTGATATGCGAAGGTAATTGAATTGAATTGTGTACCTACCTACAAAATTTTTGTTCGCTGTTGGTGATTAGTACTTTATAAGTGTAATAAAATAAATGGGATAAAATACCATTCCATAATATTAATTAATCGATAGTCTCGGCTAATTTTAAAATATAAAATGCTGTTCAACAATTTGGAGTTTTCTTTTCTATTTCGACAATTGTAATGACCCAAAAAATAACGTATTTCAAAGTTTTAAGGTTCGGTTTTACTGTGGAATTGTATCTCAAAAATGTTTTAAGAGTTGTAGATAATAATATTTTGCAAATTAAAAACATTACAATAATTCAATTATAATCCTAAACCGTTCAGTATCTATCCAAGATGTACGAAAAATATTTACATTCATACAACTTGTATCTACAATAAGATAATTCTTCTGGACATCAGACAGTCACGGTCGATTAAAGTCCTTAATATTCATAACTTTTATTCAATTTTATTTCCATATAAGTAATACTTTAGTTATAAACCAAAAGCTTTTTCTATCTTTGAATTTCAGCATGAATAAGTATGAAAGAAATCGCTTAAGGATATTTGAATTTTGTGAAGTAATAACACTTATTCAGTCAACTGTGAACAAATATCTAACCACTTATGAATATTTACTTGTATGAATATTCGATGAATTTCCAACAGATAAATACACCTTTACAATGGTTGGAGCTTATCTTTTGTATACATTTCAATATATTGATATTACTTGAAAACGACGTAATATGTTTATTGTTTAATAAGTAACAATAATTATGTTTCTCTCGTTAGGTATAAGATACTTGTATTACGTTGATTAGTAGATAATTAATTGTTACATATATTATGTAACCGAACAGTATAACAAATTAAATCAGTACAATCTCAGATAATTACCTACATTACATTTATAACAAAGAGATAATAATTATTTATGTGTAAAGTTAATTATTATTTTAAATATAAATTCAAGATTTTAGTTTAAAATCGGAATCACTACATTATTAATTATACATTTCAACCACAATCCTACTTTTTACGACAACACAGTATGACTGTTTTTACCTACTTCATTTGATTGCCTTGTAATTAACATTTTCCTGATTCTTTCAAAATGCTTGTATATTCTTAAAGATAACTAAGAACTATTACCATCACCTAAATATTGGATTTCGTAGATCGGATTATCTAAAACAGTATGCACGTGCTTAAACCATACTATTGGAGGATTTTGCTAGTAATCCTCTTACATATTATCATTACAGTACATTTCCTTAAAGACGTCCATATTATATTTTAAAGGGAATATAATAAAGATATTTGCATATATTAATACTAGATTTCCGCCCGCGGCTTCGCCCGCGTTTGCAAAGGAAAACCCGCATAGGGGAAGTTCCCGTGGGATTTCCGGGATAAAAACTATCCTTTGTGTTAATCCAAGTTACCCTCTATATGTGTGCTAAATTTCATTGTAATCGGTTCAGTAGTTTTTACGTGAAAGAGTAACAAACATCCATACATCCATACATCCTTACAAACTTTCGCCTATATAATATATAATAGATAATAGATTGTTTCATAATAAAAGCTCTTACTTTGCTTAAATTGCCTGAAAGATTTTTATCGATCATCTGCCTATTTGTACTACTATAATAGGTATTTTCGTTGTTTGTATTTTTTGTTTATTATGTGTACAATTATATTAGTATTTTATAAGAATGAAGTAAATGGTATAAAATTTATAGCAGATAAATTTAGTAAAAAATAGATCATATATTTTATTTTATCAATTTCTAAAGTTTTCAAAGAAAATATAAAATTTATAGAAGACATCTTACCTTGTATGTCTGCTTCATCGAATAAAATAAGCATCGGTATACAAAATATGAAGCTGACGAGCCACGCGCCGAATATCAAAGCTCTGGCGCGACGCCCTTGGAAATAATATAATATAATATTATTATATTATACTGAAAACCATTCATAAAAATACAAGTAAATACAATAAATAAATCATTGAGTTAACATTTTCGTATTTTTCTTACGTTTCTAGTAAAATATTGGTTGAAGAATGAACATGAATTTAAGCATTGAAATATTATTAAATTTAATAAAAATATATTTACCGCATTTCGAACATACAAAATGTCCTACTACATTACGCTAAAAGTTAAATTTACTAATTACTTTAGTTATATAAAATGATATAGACTTACAGCTTCCCGTAAAATTCATAGGATGCGTGATGGCATCACACCGGTCCACGCTGAGCGCGACCAACACATACGTCGATGAATACGTAACTACACCCTGCAACAATATTTCTATTATTTATTTTATTTTTTACTAGCTGTGCCTCGCGGTTTTACCCGCATAACTCCGCTCCTATTGGTCTTAGTGTGATGATATAAGCCTATAGCTATCCTCGATTAATGGGCTATCTAACACCGAAATAATTTTTCATATCGGACTCATAGTTCTCGTTCAAAGAAACAAACTCTTCAGCTTTGTAATATTAGTATAGATTACTTCTGGTTAGGGAGCCAGGTGCAAATTTGGTTAACTATTTCCTCTCAAGAGATAATTCGTCAGACGCATGAGAGTATAGTATTATAAAGCCTCGTGAACGTCAGCTGGCGCTCGGTTGGGGGGGTGAGCGGTTGTAGCCTCCCACGCACATAGGAAAAAAAATACATTCATTCATTCATTTCCTGTCAGCTAAAAATTTGTCAAATTGTAGCTAACCCAATATCTCAACGAAAAAAAATAGTCAGCTGGTTACAACATGGTGTATTATACGTCAGCTGGTGTCTCCAACATGAAAGTTAAATTTAAAGAAAAATTTATTTTCCCTTATTTCCTCTCAAACAAAAATTTACCTGATGATAGCTTATATGTAACTGTGGATAAATATATATGTCAGCTGGCTGTATCTTGGTGGAAAAACCGTCAGCTGATACGGGAGGCTACAACCGCTCTTCCCCCCAACCGAGCTCCAGCTGACGTTCACGAGGCTTCATAATACTATACTTTGATGCATTTTACTAATTACCGCTTGAGAGGAACTTGGTCATAAAATCTGCTGCTGGCTCCCGGACCATTCTATATCAACTACGTATATAATCGACTAAAAACCAAGAGAGTAATCGACATAAAAACATTAAAAAATGCTGCGTATTGAGAACCTCAGTTGTTTTTAGGAACATTGGTTAAAAGTACCAACTAATTGCTTGGAGAAGCATTCGTCGTCAAATTGTAGATGATTTTATTTCCAGCAAGTTCATTCGTAGTTTCGTACAAACCTACGTATATACTACCACCGATAACAGTATAACTACCATCTTAAAATTAATAAAATTTCTGTTGTCATGACAACTAACATAGTCAAATAAGTGCAGTTAATTTTTTGTTTCATTTTGTCGCTTTTTTTTCAAATATTACATACCTGCTTACACTTAAATTGCTTTAATTTGTCTCAACCTGCTAATAATCCAAAAATAGCTATTAAAATTTAAAACGTTAATAAAACAATAAAAAGCTGTACAAATTAAGAACACGTCTATTTTTCTTAAATGCTTCCTTTTGAATTACTCCCAGAGTGTTTTGTATAAATTAAATGATGACAATATTAATAAGGAAAAAAGGAAAGAAGTACAGCAATGTTTTTTTGCACATTCATGTCATTTAATTTTATACTACAATTCTTATTTCTTTAGTAATGGTTAACCGTTTATCTATTTAAATCATTAAACATTATTTAATCCTTAGAATAAATACAAAAGTTTAAATATAATATGTAGGTATTTTAATCTATATGTTTAATAGTGTAAAGTTAAACCTAAAACTAGGTAGTACCTTCTAAAAAGTACTTTTCTGAAATAAAGATCTAAAACTACATTCAATTTACAGAAATAGGATATATACGATTGAATGAAATTTAATTACACACGTTAAAACTAACCGAATAAATCAATAGTACAATAATTACAGTATAACTACTGCGATTAAATTTATATCTTGTTCTTGGCACGATTCGACGAGGATTAAAGTTTCAATAGCATTGTTTATTCTAAAAATAGGACTGTCAATTACATAAAACATACCAACATTGAATTATTTTTAGAAATGGCGGTAAAATATTTTCTGCTAGTGGGACATGATAATTAACAACAATAGAGTGAAATAATTTGGAAAATCCAAAAGTGCACGCCTCATAATTTTTTTTTAATAAATATTTATTAATTATTATTTTTGTTTATTTAATAACAATTAAACCACATCGAATCAGACCCTGAAAAATGAAAGGGTTCTATTCCTGAGCATACTCAAGCGTAAGAGAAAAAAAAAGACTCGATTAGTAAAGTATTTCGGTCGCTATCGTGTTAACAAGAAAAAGGATCCGCACATACAGACACACGGACGTCCAAGACAGAACTTTTTTAAACTGTTTTTTAACTAGTTTAAATAACAAAAATGACATCAAAAATATCATGAACGTTAAAAATAGTGTTTTTTCTTAATATGTGTGTGTATGTATTATCTTACAAGTGCAATGTATGATACATAAAGACATTTTAAGTTTGAAAAATCAGATGTTTTGCGCGAAATGACAGTAGTACCCACCTCAACGCTTCGCTTATGAGGCGTGCAATAAAACTTACCAACTGAAGTTATTCATAATTAACACAATTCCACAATACAAATAACAATTATTGTTTCTTTAAATTCTAAAAAACACAATGTGACCTAAATATCAATGAGTACCTACTTATTATAGAATGTTAAATTTTCTTTCTCCGTCGAACGTACAGGATTTAAATTTCGAATATGATGTTTTTTTTTTAATTTAAGCTGCCAGCGCTAACCACGTCGAATTTTTGTTTTCCAAAAAGGTTTTATAAAATTCCTGATTCGAGTAAATTATATTTCAAAGTTGTTTCTTAATTTTATATTGCAATAGAAACCTCGGAAATTAATTTCTTTTTATAAAAGTTTTGCGGAAATTCAGTCAGGATTTTAATCAAGTGCTAACTCTATTAGTTTGTATGTGTTTTTTGATTTGAAGTTATTTTAATTGTTCCTATTTAAAGTAATCAATGTATTATACCTATTTATTATAGAATAATATTCTATCCTTTACTGTGATATATTCGAACTAGTGCGTATCAGTATTTCGTACAACTGCACAATAGCGCATTTAGAAATTACTGCCATTGTTGAATATTGTTGCATAAATTGACATGAAACTCTGTTCCTTCCAATTAAAATTAAAATATTAACATTGTGGTTTATAATTTTAGGAATAGTACTACAAATAAACTTCTGATAATAAGAGAGATATTTTGAAGTATTCACACCCCTTAACTTCAATAATCAATCAACTAATTCGTTTACTTTAACCCGCATACATAATTTTGCGGTTGTGAAATTTTGCATATAATTTGCATTCTATCGAATTATAAAATTTATTTGTAATCAAATATGTATTAAATATAGGAACTTAAAATAGAACACTGCGTTATTATTTAGCATACTTATTAAATAGAAAAACGAAAAGGCAATTTCACTGCAGTCTGATAATGTCGTTGATAAACTTTTTGACATTCTTTGACTTGATTGTCGTGTTAATTATCCTTTAATTCACAAATAAGTTAGTGAACGCTGTAAAACCGTCGCTAAGGAAAAATAGAATAAAATAATATGTACAATATTAATACTAAAACAAACTATATAACAAATAAATAATATCTTACCTGTAAATATTTCATCAGCTTACAAGCTATTGAACCAGCGAACCACGAGATGGTGACCCGCTGTATGAGGTCCGGCAGGACGCTTATCAGCCCCACCCATAAATCTGGAACAAAATTACTTTACGCACAACAAATCTCATTTATTAACTAGCTGTTGCCCGCAGCTTCGCCTGCGTGGAAAAGATAAATTTTCATGGTACAAACATTCATCCCCTATTTTATACACTTGGGATGCCAAATTGCAGCCCGATACGTCCTGTGGTATGGGCCGTGCGTTGATAGATCACTATGTCAGGCAGTCACCTTTGAGTTGTGAATATTTAGATAGAGATAGATTTAGATGGAAAGCTATACTGTGTGAGATGAGGTTTGGCTTGTTAATAGTTATGTTAAAAATGTTAAATGTATGGAAGATTAGGGTCATTTTCGGAAAGTATAACCACTTTGCGAAAATGATGTTATAAGTAAAAAAACGTACCGGCCGAATTGATAACCTCCTCCTTTTTTTGAAGTCGGTTAAAAACAAAAGGTGTTGATAGGTAACCAACACGACATTTGATCTTCTAAAATTGCATCCTAGCGCACACACGATTAGATGTCAAGTAAGATGGCATGATTCATCTATCGTGAGCGAAAAAGAGATAACCGAAGTATATTGTGGCTAATTAGCCACATTTCTCGAAGATTCTATCTTCATCTTTTTACGTATAATTAAAATCTACTATGAGTGATACATAATATATGCGTCAGTCTATGATTCAGCAAGAATAGTAAATTAAATTTTCATACGAACAACGTATCTTATTAATTTACCGCCTTCTAAATCTCTTTGGAACACATTCCATAAGAATCCCTGAAAGTTGCTTTATAATAAACTAGCGACCCGCCCCGGCTTCGCACGGGTGCAATGCTGATACTAAATACACTACAGAAAAACTGTGAACGTTGTATATAAAAAAACATAGCGGCCCGGCCGGCCGGTACCGCCGCAAACGCTACGTCCCGCAATTTTTAAATCTGTAATATCTTCGAAAATATTCACTTAAATCATACGGTGTAAAGTGCCATATAGATCTATATTAAATGAACAATGTATTCAAGGTATTTAATTGGTTAAGGATTAATGCTGTATTGATGAAAATCGCTTCGAAAATTAGCTTTTATTTGTCGTAAAAAGTAAATGACAAAAAAATTGTATTGTGGGTTATCCATAAGAGATAGACATATACCATCGCGGACTTTTCTGTAGACCTTTTCAATATGTATAATACTTAGTACATTATTTTGATAAAACTCGTAGGGTTCAGCCTGCGTTTGCAATATAAGCGGAAACAATGTAATTTTTTACGACATCACATTAGAAACCTCAAAAATAACAGTACTTCTCCACTATTTAATGGATGTTATTATACATATAAACCTTCCTCTTGAATCACTCTATCTATTAAAAAAAACCGCATCAAAATCCGTTGCGTAGTTTCAAAGATTTAAGCGTACAAAGGGACATAGGGACAGGGAAAGCGACTTTTATACTATGTAGTGATTGAACAAACTTCGCGCTGCTGTTATCTTTTTTATCGTGAATCAGGTCTTCTGTTTTTAACTGAATAACAAATCTTTTCTAAAAAACATCCAGATTCTAAAGTGATACGAAATTATTTAAAAGAGCAACTATGGAGTTTCTTGCCGATTCTTCTCGATAGATACTGCTTTCTGAATCGGTGGTATCTAAATTTTAAAAATATGTATTGACGTTTCAAAAGTGCTTCTCGAAGAAGTCTAATCTTCTTATATATAAAAATGAATCGCAAAATGTGTTGGTAAGCGCATAACTCGAGAACGGCTGAACCGATTTCGATAATTCTTTTTTTATTATATTCCTTGAAGTACGAGGATGGTTTTTATGTAGAGAAAACGTAAATATGTACCACGGGCGAAGCCGGGGCGGACCGCTAGTTGAATAATAATAATAATAATAAATACACTTTATTCAGCAACATGTAAATACACGTAAAAAAAGAAACAGACAATATGATTATAAAGCTAAAAAGGCGGCCTTATCGCTACTAAGCGATTTCTACCAGGCAACCTATGGGTAGGATTTTTAATTATAAGAAAGAGGTGAAAACAATAGGTGGTGCAGCAATGAAAATGAATTACAGTATGTTTTGTTGAAATATTGATTTCATTTACAAAAGTTTCTCTCTTAAAAAGCAATTACGTTTCTTACACTATACGTGTGATTTATTGCAACGACCTTTTTTTTCTTATCATGCACATTTGGTAAACCTATTGTGAGTCCTGTATACACTCAACACTTGGTAACACATGTTAAACCTTGTGAATATTTATTGTATAGATTCCTAGAAGTACGGGTAAGAAATACTCGAAGAGGGTCATAAATAAAGGTATAATTTTGAGTGTTATATAGACCCTAAAACAGTTGAGTTATATAGCTCTTTGTGTGTAGTTCACTCGTATCCTTCAGACTGTTAAGACATACCTTCGATACTCTATTTGAAGATAAATAAAGTGACTATCTTCCTACAACAAAGTGCTTGAATTATTTACTAAAATTAATCACACCACTATCCATAATCCCAATAGGTTATGGGCCCAGGCTACGTTGTTGATTAATTTAAATACAAATTTTATTGAGAGGAAGAAAATTAAAATTTCAAAGTGCAATTGAAAATTAGTGAATGTATCGTAAGTAAAACATTCAGAGTGAAGATAAAGATTTTATAAACAATATGGAAACTATAAAATCTAAAAGAAACATCCAACCTTTCAACGGTGAAAATTATAATATATGGAAGTTCAGAATCCGCAGTCTCTTAAATGAACTTGAAGTGATTCATGTAATCGATAAACCAGCACCAGCGAATCCTGACAGCAAGTGGAAGAAATCGGAGTCAACCGCAAAGAATGTGTTAATTGAATATTTGTCCGATTCGTATTTAAGTTACGTGAAACCAGAATCGTCGACAAAACAAATTTTTGATGTACTAAACAATATCTTCGAAAGAAAAAGTGTAGCAAAACAAATTGGAGCTCGGAAGAAATTATTTAATTTGAAGTTGGAAGAAGACACAGATTTGTGTAAACATTTTATGATGTTCGATTCTTTGATATCGGAGTTAGCATCAGCCGGTGCGACTATCTCAGAGGTTGATAAAGTGACTCAACTATTGCTTACTTTACCACCTTCTTACAATGGTGTTATAACAGCCATCGAGACTTTGTCAGAAGACAACATCACGTTAAGTTTCGTGAAAACAAGATTATTAGATCATGAAGTTAAACTTGTTAATGAAAGTCTTGACACAAGTAAAATGGTTCTACATGTTGAACAGAAAACTAATGAAAGAAAACGAAATAATAAGGAGCTTAGAAAATCATCGAAAATACGTCGTGGAATCGTCAAGCCGAAACAAAATGGTATAAATTATAAAGGGCACATTAAGTGTCACAATTGTGGAAAAAGAGGACATTATAAAAATGAATGTCGTAACTTCTCGAAACGCTTTAAGTCCAAACCAAGTACAGAAAGACAAAGGACAATTCAAACCATTCAAGCTGAGCCAGTGATTGAAGACAGCTTTGCATTTATGGCTGGAAATTTTCAGTTAACAAATGAAGGAAGTGAAATATCCTTTTAGCAGTTAATAAGACAGCTGACAGTGAGGTGGAATGGTAAGACGGCAATGACTGGTAAGCCGAAATACAATATATCTATTCTGGAATTTTCGGTAAGTTAAACTTTATTAATTATTAAAATAAAGATTCTAATTCCGAATAAAAATATTAGCATCAGTGACGAGGTCAAATAAGAAAAGATAAATTTTAAATTATCTATTAGAAGTTTGATAAAGTTAAATTATCTAGTAGCTAATAGATGACATTAAATGAAAAGGTAGATTACCTGTTTGTGTGAAGCTTGTATAAACAATAAACAAGTGTAAATGTCATTTAATAAAATAATGTTGAAATCAGATGTTTATGGTTCTCATGATTAAAAGAAATGAATAAATAATAATAAAATTATTTTGTAATGTTTAATGATGAATTCACTCATAAGAGTGTAACATATTTTATGAGAAATAAATCTGATGTACCTATTGTAAACCTATTTACTGATCATGTTAAAGAGAATTTATCTTACTACTTAAAAGGTAGATAAAGGTATCAGTTATCATCTCACATTGCCACGAACTCCATATTTAAAATACCTTTAGGTTTTCGAATCAGCCGTATGTTGAAACCAGTAAAACAAATTTGATGAAAAGTCATCAAAGGTAAAATGGGTATAGAGCGTATAAAGTGGAGAGTAATAAATATGTGGTAGAAAGAGATGTAAATTTAAATCAAAGGCAAAGGGAGACGAGGTTGATTCAGGTTTAAATACTGAAGTCCCTAACGATTCGTTAAACTCAGTTGACAACCTTATATATTCAGTTAAAAATAGCTATATGGGTTAATCTCAGTTGGTTGAAACTGAATGAATAGCTATATTATGTTAAACTCAGTTGGTGAAAACTGAATGAATAGCTATATGTGTTAATCTCAGTTGGTGAAAACTGAATGAATAGCTATGTGTTAATCTCAGTTGGTGAAAACTGAATGAATAGCTATGTGTTAAGCTCAGTTAGTGAAAACTGAATGAATAGCTATGTGTTAAGCTCAGTTAGTGAAAACTGAATGAATAGCTATGTGTTAAGCTCAGTTAGTGAAAACTGAATGAATAGCTATGTGTTAAGCTCAGTTGGTGAAAACTGAATGAATAGCTATGTGATAAGCTCAGTTGGTGAAAACTGAATGAATAGCTATGTGATAAGCTCAGTTGGTGAAAACTGGAAGTAAATAGCAGCTATACGTTAAATTCAGTACCTAGACGAAAAACTGTAGTCAATAACTTTGCGTTAAACTCAGTAGCTAGTCATCAATAAAATAATAAGGCAGAAGGCTATCGAAGTATTGAAAATACAAACAATACAGTGCCTAAAATTTAATGACACAGACAATTAGTATTGACAATGAAACCGATATATCAGATAGATATTAAAAGCCAAACTTCATCTAATGAAGATGATTATTAGCCGTTTCATTATTTACTGTGCGCATAATACATTGTATATTTACTCCTAATTCACATGAGATAATTGAAAATAGGAATGATGCTAAACAATGAAAAATGCAATTAATGATGAACTATATTCTTTATTTGTAAATAAAAAGCTTGGACTTTAGTATCAAAACCAAGTAGTACAAATATTGTATATAATGAAAATGGATATTATAAAGTACGATGAGTTCGGAAATCCATAAAAGTGTAAAGCCCGTTTAGTTGCTAGAGGTATTAGTAAAAATATCGGTTGCAACAATTTTGAACTTAAGTCTTTTAACAGCAGCATGGCTTGTTAGTTTACCAGATTGATTAAACTGCATTTTAAGTGGTCAGTTAATCGTACAGTATATTAAAATACTTGAGGGTGTGAAAAGTGAAAACACTTGTGAACCCCGATTGTAAATTAAACAAAGCATTAGGTAGCATATTGCTTAAAAAGTTGCCAGATGTTGGATTGAAATATTTGAAAAGACTATTAGAAAAAGGTTTTACAAATGATTTTAAGGATCGATTCATGTACATACTGAATAGATGAGATATCTCTAATAATATTTATACTGAATTAAATGTGGACGATCTAGTGATTATAGTGAGTGACTATTGTTGAAAAACGATGCAGAATTTAATGAATTAATTTAAAATGGGTGATTTAAAAGGAGGTTAAATTCTTAATAAGCTTTAGAATCACGAGACAAAATAATGTCGTAACACTAGATCAAAGCACATAAGTAAATATTAAAACCGTATGAAATAAACTTAGTACAATGGGTGATCAAAATCTTCTTACATAAAATTCAATTTAGATTTTGAGGCAATGGAATCCAATGAGAATGACGGTATTCCATTTCGAATTCTTATTGGAAATCTAATGTATTTAATTTCATGTACAATGATCTGACTTTAACTATAAGCAGACATGTGAATGAAAATAAACAAGAACTCGGTAATGTTTAAAAACAAGTAGATTAAAATTAAATATGTAAAGGAAACATATAAGAACAAATTGATAAGATACTTGATTCTAATTAGACAAATTGATAAGATAATTGATTCGAGTATTTAAAAAGAAAAGTACAACGGGTTACTTCTTCTAGTTGTATGATTGATGTACAATATGTTGGAGTACAATAAGGCAGGTTCTTCTACAGAAGCTGAATATATGGCTCTGTATGAAGCTGTTAAATGCAATATGGTTGAAAAAAACTTTAGCAGCAGGTATAAACCTGAAAACTAAAGAACCTATCTTAATATATGAATAGTAAAATGGATGTACTAGCTAACAATCCAACAAGCCTTATTAGATCCAAACATATTGACATCAAATATTAATTCCTTTGGGATCAATATGAGAAATAATACTAAAATTATTAAACATATGTCAACAGGTGTTCAAATTGCAGACATGCTGACAAAGCCACTACCAGGGAGGTTCCTGGAGTTAAGAGCGAAAATGGCATCAGAACATTGATTAGTAAATAAGTTGTATCTTGATGTAAACTTATATATTTTTAATGATCTGATAAGGTTTTCCTGGGTTTCCCTTATCGTGAAGACAAATGTCGGATCACTATGTATACGGTTAGTAACAACCATCCCAGACAAAGAGTAAGCGGAAGGTATGTCGATCAGTATTAAGAGTATTGTATTCAACTTTAGAATTTTGGTTATCATGATGTATTAATATAATTGTATATGTATTAATATGTAATTGCAATTAAAATTGTAACTTGGAAGAGAGATTAACTTTTGAGGGGGCGTGTTGAAATATTGATTTCATTTACAAAAGTTTCTCTCTTAAAAAGCAATTACGTTTCTTACACTATACGTGTGATTTATTGCAACGACCTTTTTTAGGGTTCCGTAGCCAAAATGGCAAAAACGGAACCCTTATAGTTTCGTCATGTCCGTCTGTCCGTCTGTCCGTCTGTCCGTCTGTCACAGCCGATTTACTCGGAAACTATAAGTACTACAGTGATGAAATTTGATGGGAATATGTGTTGTATGAACCGCTACAAAAATATGACACTAAATAGTAAAAAAAAGAATTGGGGGTGGGGCCCCCCATACATGTAACTGAGGGATGAAATTTTTTTTTTCGATGTACATACCCGTGTGGGGTATCAATGGAAAGGTCTTTTAAAATGATATAAAGTTTTCTAAAAAACATTTTTCTTAAAGTGAACGGTTTTTGAGATATCAGCTCTCAAAGTCGTAAAAAGTATGTCCCCCCCCCTCTATTTTTATAACTACGGGGTATAAGATTCTAAAAAAAATAGAGGTGATGCATGCTAATTAACTCTTTCAACGATTTTTGGTTTGATCAAAGTATCTCTTATAGTTTTTGAGATAGGTTGATTTAACTGTAATTTATTATATTTGCTGCTACGGAACCCTTTGTGCGCGAGCCCGACTCGCACTTGGCCGGTTATTTTTCTTATCATGCACATTTGGTAAACCTATTGTGAGTCCTGTATACACTCAACACTTGGTAACACATGTTAAACCTTGTGAATATTTATTGTATAGATTCCTAGAAGTACGGGTAAGAAATACTCGAAGAGGGTCATAAATAAAGGTATAATTTTGAGTGTTATATAGACCCTAAAACAGTTGAGTTATATAGCTCTTTGTGTGTAGTTCACTCGTATCCTTCAGACTGTTAAGACATACCTTCGATACTCTATTTGAAGATAAATAAAGTGACTATCTTCCTACAACAAAGTGCTTGAATTATTTACTAAAATTAATCACACCACTATCCATAATCCCAATATGTTTAAACCATACAACTACTTATATTATAAATACATAATAATATGTAATAAATATAATTTAAGAATACCTACATATACATTATATACATATTAATATATACGTACACATAATATACAATACATACAATACATAATATATATACCTATACAATACAATTATTAAATAAAATATAAGGATACTAACAATTTATTTGGGAGAAGAAATGGTTGAAAACTAAATTTTTAAATATGTTCAGCGATTTCGCACGTCTGATTTCAATTGGCAGAGCGTTCCAAAGAAGTATCGACTGTATATGGAAGGATTTGTGGTAAAATTTTGATTTATGGGGAGGAATTTTCAATAGCAAATTGCCAGTGCAGCGCAGATTTAAATCAACATTCGAACGAAATTCAAATTTTTCTTTAAGGTAGACAGGGGCTTGAGGATAGAAAAGGATTTTGTACAAAGATGTAAGTAATAAAAAGTGAATAAATAAATGTTTGAGTTTTTTTGAGTTTGAGTTTTGACAACTATTCTATCAAATAAAAAAAAAATCACGTCAATCGGTAGAAAACACACGGAGTTATCGACTTCTACTACTATCGACAAAAAACAATACAGAATTGAGAACCTTCGTTTTTGGGAAGCTTGTAAATAGACTTTGTATAAAACATAGAAATCTAAATAACAAGACACATAGAAGTGCTATAATGTCATAATTCGTATGAAAACCGCTGTCGCCAAAATGAACACATTCAAACCGAAAGCTAAACAGTACACACAAGTAAACTATGCCTTTTATTGGACAGCTTGATTTTAGTGAAAACTAACTTAACTATTAAATTAAGCTTTTGAATATGTATCCTAACGCACGAATTTACGGTTTATTTTAGAATAACATCCCTAAGTATATGAGACTTTTTGCTCCAATACGAACAAACGTGATAATAAGAATGGTCGACTGTGTCATTCATTGTTATTTCGATTACTATGGTGACACTCGTAATACTTGTAAATATTCTATAATTTTAAGGAAAAACGGCATTATTTCTAAAAAAAAATATTTTCCGATGAAATATTATTCCTTTATAAGTATAATTACAACTTGTGGAAGAATTTCCGCAATGGGAATTGCTGAAACACACCATGTATACACTCATACGTCTCCAGAGCAACTGAACAGTGACGAATGCACTGGTGATGTGAAAATCACCTGAGTGGCGACAAGGTCACGCACGCTTACGACTTCTAGTGTCTTGTTATTTAGATTTCTATGGTATAAAAGCTCCATTAGCCAACAATTATTTTCAATACGATAAGTTCTATATAAATAAATGTTAATTGGCATGTTTTGGCACGTACGATAACCTAAAACTAACTACTTCGGATTTGGAGGATCATATTGAACAACAAAAGACGCTTAGTGGGTCGTCTTAACATTCTATTTCAGTGTTCTAACCACACAACGCTGTAATGTGTCTATATTTTCGTATTAGAATTCCATTTTATGAATTAATTAAGGTGAACTTAAGCTATCATTTATTATCACTACGATATATGTATATGTCGTAGGCAAATTGTAGGTATTATTTTGCCGTTTACAAAAGCTCGGCATTTTGTAATATTATGTCGAGAATTCGTCATCAGAAATTTTTCGTTTGGATAAGGGGGTGGCTTAGGTTAGGTTCGTGTTTTTAAAACTATACAGAAATAGGCTCGCGACCGTCTTTTTGTAGAATTTTGGAAAAAGTAAATCCTCAGCATATTACAAAATGCCGAGCATTTGTAAACGGCAAGATAATACAATTTGCCTGCGACATATACAAACGTAAAATTATTAGTGTTTGAATGTCGAGTTTCGCTACAGAATTTCCTAAAGTTAGATCAAAGAGATTAGAGAACACAGGACAAAAACTGTCTATTCTTTTTAACAGGTAACGTGGGTAATTACGTCACGCAGTGTAGCCTACTCTTACAAAGGACCTAATTGAATTACCTTTGACTAGCATTCACTATTGAAACCACACAACTGTCACAAAATGACCTTTTATTGGGTGAATCCATTAATTAAGAGAAGATGATTTTCCTTAATGAAAGATAAGTAGATTACATGTTTTATTATGATCGAAGACAAAATAGCAACTGTAATTTTTCCATCTACCCTCCACATTCATGCATTATTATCTATTGAAATTTATATTTCTGCCGTTTGTTTTTGCTGTATTTACATATTATGTAAGATGTGATACAAATCATATTATTACATTACAGTTTGAAATAAAGTTTGGAAAATCCAAAAGTGCACGACTCATAATGCTCATTTAATTATGAAATATAAAAAAAAATATATATATAGATATACAGTCTTGTAGTTTTCGTTTTTAAAGTGAAACTTTTATTACATCGTCTCAAACTTTTTGGTCTGTGTAGCGCATGTCGCGTGTATCGCGGCTGCCGAGTAAGTATACCTACTCGGCAGCCGACCGTCACGCGACATGCGCTACACAAAGCAGTGTTCGGAACCGTTCGAACAGTTTCACTCTTTTTTAGAGTATAAGTATTCTTTGGTTTCACTTTTACCGTGGTTTCATAAAACCACACAACATTTTTTTTTTATTAATTGCAATTAAACGACACTGAATTAATTAATCATTCGCATTCAGTGACCTACAATCGTCGATTAGAATATTTAAAAAAAAAAATTAACTCAAATGATGGATTTTTTCACAAGTTATAGTGTTTTCAGGTTTCACACATGACGGACAGGAAAATTTTTTGACCTATTTCGGTGTTTTTTTCCAATTCTATTGAAGTAAATCAATTTTTAAAAAGTATGGGATTAATCTCCATTAAATTATCTCGACAATAGTATGCAAAATATCTTGATTCCGTGAACTAACAAGGCTATAATAATAAGAATAGCTGCAAAAATGAGGCGAAAAAAATTTTTCGATCGTAAAGCACTCTCTGATGCTTCGCATCATGAGTCGTGCAATATTCTTTGTCTAAACAATATTTGTCTTCTTTAGTTTTTAACTCATATTACTGTTTCTCTGTGTGTGTGTGTTTTCTGTATTGTTTAATTGCTTTTTGTGTTTTGTGTTTTCTATGAATAAACGTTTAATTTATCTATCTATTTGTCTAAATAAAGAATAAAACTTACCAGCTATAGCTAAATGCATGATAAAAAAGTTCATTCGACTTTTCCTGGACTTTGTGAGCAGTAACGCCAGGATGACGGTCGCGTTGCCGGCGACGATTGCCACAAGCAGTACCCATAGTACTGCCAACTGTGCTGTCTGAAGGAAGAAGAAACGACCTCGGGATATTAAATAGTAATTGGAACATTAACTTACATTATACTATGTTGACTTATCTGAACTATTAATAAAGACAGGTATGCTGTAATTATTTTGTGAGTTTTTAAACGATTGATTCGATTTTTAAATTGTCCTCGTTTAATTTTCTATGCATTTGATTTTTGCATTGTGCGCGTAGTACCTATATCAAAACAGTTTAAACGTGAATACGTAGGTACTTTTATTATATTATTATAAACTATAAAGGCATTGGTTGGATAATGTCCCTTATAGCGAACAAAATAAACGACACAAAACTAGTCCTTCCTAGATAATGAGGAAGCATAAAATACCTCGGTAAAAGTCCCGTTAGTTCAAAAAAGTTAATTATATAAACATTTGTCCTACCTTTTCCTTCCTAACCGGAAAACGAGTTATTAATTATTACATTGTGTATTCGCATCGAAACTATTTTTCTGAATGTTACGCTTATTTAAATCTACCTTTGTTTTTGCTTTCATTAAATCATTTTCATTTCAAGGTAATATTTTTAGTTAATTCGAAGAACCGAATTTCGTCTCACAACTCACAATGTTCCTCTATTCAATCATTTATGCCCTTGTATAAAAAAATGTTCTAACTATTATGTTTTCTAATTGCAAAATTATTTTATGTTTTGTTCTAAAGAAATTGAAAACAAAACATTTTCGTTCCTTATTTTCCATTCAAGCGTTAACCTCTCTTTAAGTCGAGATTAAATATTTATTCCATGACACGATCCTCATAATGCAATTTAAAGTGAACTGAAAAGAATTTGAATAACAGGCTAACGTTAATGGTTTTCTGTTGTAAATTATACGAGGGTAAAGTTTTGCATAATAACGCCCCAGTGCAGTTAGCAAGCAATCTTCAACGAATAAATTGACTTGAAAGTTGTACCTATGGATCATTGACTTGACTTACTACGTCGTAAACTATTGAGTTGTAGATTTTTGTAAACAAAATAGCGGATGTATTTGGGAATTAGCGATGCGATCTTATGAAAAAGAGAGATGGTTTGATCCGGATGGAAATCTACTATTAAAATTATATTGAAATAAACAAACCCATACTTTAGTAGTGGATTAAAAACTGTCCATAGAACGCAATAAATTTAATATTTCCCCATCACAAGAATCATTGTCTGTTCCAGTACAAATAAAAGGATAAGTATCAAAATCAATTAAATATACTATTTTATTCAATAAAGCTTGTGTAGTGCTTGATGCACTGCACTTCAACCAATTAAGTTCTTCTTGTTAATAACATAAAATTATTAGTACCACAATTAGTGCGTGTAGTTTGTAAAATTATACGTATTTAAACAAGATTAGAATACTGTGTCTAGACCCATACTTCAGTGGTCTCTCAAACAATTAATTGGAACCCGAGTGAGGATCTCTAAGGAACATTTGACGTTTAAACAGGCAATTATGAACTTTATCGCTCAATTATACAGTTTAAAATTGAATATACGAAGGTGTCGTCTCCATAATGCATAAGACGACGAAATTTAAGTGACTTTTATGTCTAAATCTATAGTGTTAGCGTAAGTTTTTGCTTGCCAAATGAGCCAGATAATATTTAAATAAGTGAGAAGTTTACAACATTTTTAAAGAAAATAATAAATTCGTGAAAACACGAAGCTTTTTTTTACATAAAGCTTATGGCTAAAAAAAATAGTGGAAACTACAAGTCTACTAAAGTTGTCATACCTACTACATATAATATTAAGCAACTACAACAGTTATTATTGACGAAAAACATTATTTTCATTATGCTTGTACTTTTTATTTCGATAAATCATAAACCATATTTCATAGGTATTAACAAAATAATTTTTTTAATAATTTACACAACAATAAAACTAAAGCTATATGTACCTGGTAGAAATAAAATTTGTTGATGGTAACATTGCTCGTCGTATTCCCATAGTATGTATCATTTTCGTCCAAAAACAGACTGCAGTTGTCGCACCCCACCTCTTCCATGCCGCTTCACATTTTGTCCCTTGATTATCTGTGGACGAAATATCATTAAGGCAATGTTTATCTATGTCCGGGTAATTTCCTGTTGCTCTTTCTACTGTCAACAGAAAATTTAATTTCAAATTTGGAATTTAATAAGGTCAGTGTGACAGCCCTATTTCTTAGTTTGGATGTTTTGGATGTTGTTTATAATTTTAATTTGGCCTCGAGAATGCCTTGGAAATAATAATAATCAGTGTACTACGATTAGGGCAGTGTCTTTATATTTTGTGTTTTTAAATGAAATTACAATCATAAAAGAAAAATAGCAGAAATCTCAAATGGTTAGTTTCTATTTTTATTTGGATCAAATATTACCTTATTTGAACTATAGCCTATATTTGGTATATTTTATTAATTAACGATTTACGTCAATATGTATTTTATTTACATATTATAATTAATAGGTAATTGAACTATTTGGTTTGATATAAATTGTTTTATTGCTTTTCTCTTAATTCTATTCCTTGGCCTTTTCTCCTTGAACGAATTCGTTTTCATAACCAATTTCCTTCCCAAATATTATTTTATGCGTGAAATTTGACTTCCAGAATGTCCACCAATAATAAAAGTAATTTTAATGTAAGTATTATAATTGTATTTTTAATTTCACAGACAAAAAAATAACACTCGATCATTGAACATAACAATCCAATTCTATAATCTATAATGTCGTTCGATTCAAATCGAAACAGATTGGTAGAATGTAATGCTTATTACACACAATCCGAAGTAACCATTTACTGTATCGAGTTGAACGAATTGCTTCGGATTAGACGGGGTAAGTATGTAAGTACATCAGTCCTTCAATCGTGTTACTTACATGTTGTAATTTTCATTATTTTTGGTTGTAAGGTTCTTCTGATAAATAATCCATATACTAATATTATAAATAACTCTGTCTGTCTGTCTGTTACTCAATCACGCCTTAACTACTGAACCAATTTGCATGAAATTTGGTATAGAGATATTTTGATACCCGAGAAAGGACATAGGATAAGTTTTATCCCGGAAATCCCACGGGAACGGGAACTATGCGAGTTTTTCTTTGACTGCGCGGGCGATGCCGCGGGTGGAAAGCTAGTACAATATAAATTATACGTTCCATATATTATGTAATATTTTATATTTATAAGTTATTATGTATTTATTTATATATTTATTATAATATTTTATGACATAATTATTTATAAATTTTATTCAATTTTTAAAGCAAAATGTACCTAAATGTAATGCACCATCACCATAAAATATTATGTAATCCTTATGGTTTTGCGGTTTGTCTGGCAGAAATCGCTTACAGCGATAAGACAGCCCTCTGTACATATTTTAACTTGTTTCGCTCTTATTTTGTAATCCTGTATTTTTGTGTGCAATAAAGAATTTTTTATTCATTCTTTTTCTTTCAATATGTTCCCACTGGGACACGGGCCTCCTATAAGGGTACAGGCCATAATCCACCAAACTTGCCAAGTGTGGATTGGCGGAACCAAATTCAAAGAATTTGAGATTATTAAAGACGTCTGTCCGGTTCAAAATACCTCAAATATAAGTTTTAAAGTTGTTAATGATTTTTGCAAAAAAAAATTGTTATGTAGACATCGATTATAGGATAAAGGTTTTTCGTTACTAAATTTCTGGATTCGGTCCCCGCGCTCAAGGCCCGTGATCTAAGCCCGCGATAGAAGCTATGCAATAGCTTAAAATTAATTAATTTAATCACACTGTACGTATGTTAACACACAAAAGAAAAAAAGGGTATTATATAAGGTAGTTAAGGTAGTTCAAATTTCAAATAAGCCCGTGTACCGTGTGTTGCTCTTGAATTTTGTGTAGAAAGTGTATAGTGTTAGAAAGTGGCTATAGCCTAAGCAAGTTTTGTCAAAACTAAAACAAACACATAACATAAACATATAATTACATAACACAATGAGCTAGTTATCAGTTGTTATCTCAACCTTTTAGTAAAACCCAGATAATCCGCGCCACAATGCAACCCTTTCCTTATTTTAATGAAATAAACGGGCTTAACAGAAATTTGGGGCCCAAAAATTTAATTAGGACCGTTGATGAAGTCTTTTCATCTCGATATTATTATTTTTAACAAAAACTAAACCGCCTTTACTAGACTAAATTTAAATAGGAGGCACCCGCAAATAAAAAAGAGCGTGTGGCCGAACACACGTGTCAGAAGTGAAACTTCTTTGGCAAGATTCAAAGATACCAAAATCGTCGCCTTACTCCATAACGTGACGGTATTGCCATGACGCGACCTTGAAATTTTACCCTCAATTCACCTTAAGAAGTTTCACTTCAAAAATACTCTTCAGAATCGCTTCAACCAGGTAAAAGTTCTATAACAAACAAAAGAAACAGTCGAATTGAGAACCTCCTTCCTTTTTGAAGTCGGTTTAAAAAGGGTTTTTGTCAAGCGTCTGTATCGAGAGACGTATAGTGGTAATCTACAATAGCATTGGATATCTATAAGATTCCACACTTGTGACGAATAGCTTTTAGGAGTAAGCTTAGATAGGATTTCGTTGTGTTTTGTGTAGAAAGAATTCTCATCATTCAATCAATATAGAAAGACTGAATAAAATCCCATTTTAATAACAGCAATCGAGATCAAAACTTTAAGCTTCTTAATCACAAATCTACTATCGGCTTTATTATTTCTAACATATCATAAAAAATGTAATGAAACTTCCAAACTGATGATTCACTTCAATAACTTGTGTATAAGTTTATTAATTCCTGATATCATAACGAGTAAGGAAACAAAAATATTCAGCTCAAGTTCTTAATAAAAACAACTCTTAACTTATGATCAAGTTTTTTCCTCTCCACATAACACATAAAGCTGTGTCATCGCCCTGTTTACGTCTAGGGCATTTACATACTCTGTATTATCTAATACTATCTTCTACACCCGTCTTATCAAAATATTACGTCTTAAGACCACTGCTCTCAAATGTGTTCCTAGAAAATTCTAGCAATTTCATATTTCTGTAGTCATGGATATGGCATTCGGAAAAAGGGGCTCAGAACTTCTGACTATGAAGTAAAAATCTTAGAAAATTTATCTTATAGGGCTCCTGAATCCAACAAATACATTGGAGACTCCGAAGCGAGCAGGCCAGTTAAATATTTACTTTACAGATAACCATATATACCAAGAGATAAGACCGAGGGTAGTATTGATTTAAAGGTATATTTCAATTCAGCAACTGAATTCCAGAAATAATAATATTTGCCACATTGTACCCAAGAATATTGCCTATAATAACAAGCAGAGAGAAAAGATTTCCAAAACTATGCCCGTAAATATTTATGCTAAATAGTTAACATGAGAAAATTCTTCACATCGCAAAGGATGGATTCTGACATAAAACCAACATAAAACTGAATGTGGATACGAACGCTCATAATGGAATGGTTTTGCTCGATAATATTTTTCTTAGGTGAGTTTATTATTTTGTTCGTACAATTTACACAGGCAACTAACCCGAAGGAATGACATTTGGCGCCGTAAAAATTTATTAAAACAATACTTTCGTTCGTTTTGCAATGGAGTTTTTGTACTTGTCTCAGTGGTGCAAACTAAAGATTTATTAATTTGATTTCACTTTATAGGAATTGTTTTATGGTAGATGAAATTAAGCAATTTAAGAATTAGGTACAACCTCATAACTTAGACTAGTTTTAACCTTTTTATTTTTTAATTTTGTGTCTAAAGATATTCTGCAAAATATAGCCACCATTATTTTAGGACTGTCAAAACAAAACAATCTAATGTAACAAAAAAATTCCTCTTTCAGATGTTCTCATCAATATGCCGCTGTATAAAATATTCAAATTCGTCAATAGCCATGAGCAGATGGTATCTGTTGTTTTATCATTTGTATCCTTTCTACATTGGATTTAAGGTTCAATTTCGCTGAAATTAAAATTGAATAATCAATCAATCTGACAGCGATTCGGGAGCCGATATACAAAGTACTTAATTCAGTCGATCAAATTTGCGAGACCCTGTGTTAACAGGTGGGTTACAATTGCTTTTCTTTTGGCTCCTACTTTTTTAATAAATGTCAGTATTTTTTTAACAAAAAATTAACAACTTGTAAAATAACTCTTATAAAATATTTAAAAGAACTACAACAAAATTATTTTTATTATTTTGGATAATTATTTAGGAAGAAAGTGTAATTGGATTTTCAGGGTTTCGATTTTCTAAAAATAAATTCTCGAGGAAACGATGAACAGAAGGTTAAGTTATTTATAATTTTAATTATGAATCTTAAGATATAAATAGATGGCATTTTAATCCATTCTTGTTATTTTCTCAATTAGGTTTACTTAATAAACTTTTCTTAATAACTACAAAGGCAAAGACTCTTCAAAGGATCACAATAAGTCAACGTTTTCAGGCAATGTCTGAAGAAGTACCTAGTGCGTAATATAACAAATTAAATGTATCGTAAACCCAGTGTCTACAAGGTCAAGGGAAACAAAATCTCATTTCAAGGAATTAAGTTCCTTGTGCCTCGGTATTCTTAATGTGGTAAAGTGATTCGGAGGACTAACTGTAATCCAATTTGGGAAATTCGTGCGAAATATTAAGTGTTATCTCTAGTCTGTAAAAAGGCAGACACACAGAAAAAGAAATACAAAACAAAAAAGACTGTTTGTGCCGAGAACACGTGTCAGAAATGAAACTTCTTTATCAAGATTCCAAGATACCAAAATCGTTGCCTTACTCCATGACGTGGCGGTATTGCCATGACTGAACCTTGAAATTTTACTCTCAACGCGCCTTCACGAACATTTTTACTTCAAAAATACTTCTGCAAGCTATATTCTCTTCTGATTTGCTCCTTACATACAATTTCTAATTTCTCATTAGTTAAAATAAACATCCGACACATTTCCGGGCCAATACCATGACACGAGAATTTAGCTTGACCCACATCCCTGTCTAAAATTCTTAAGCTTTTACAATAAAATCCGATTCATGTAATTAATCAGTGACAAACACCATGTCCCTTAAGAAGGGTCCAAAAATGGCAAATAAACGCTTCTTTTCAAATTACGCAATCAAGAAAGTGGAAATATAAACTTTTCGCTTGAAATATAATTAGGAGCCTTCTTTTTGCATTACGGTTGAACTTGTACTCTGAAAAGGTAGATGTTGCTTATTAAAACATACCAAATATAAGATTCCAGTGTGGGTGTTTAATATTTCATGGGTTCCCAAAACAAAGTTTAACAGAACATCTATGAACGCTTTTCATTTCTTTTCATCTAACCATCATCATCTCAAGTCGGTGTGAAAATATATTATGATAAGCTTTTAAATGTCGAGAAAAAAATCGAAAATCATTCGTTTACAATGAAATAGTAGCTTGTATCCGATTCTGCATAAAAATCGGGATAAATTAGGTTGGAAAATAGTTTTCGAGTCCCGCCTCGTGATCGAATTTTTTCTATTCTTTATAAATTTATAAATAGTTTTCAGTTAACCTTTTTGACTTTCCCAATAAAAACATTTTCGAATAATAAATCAGCCTAAACCTTATTTATTTATTTATTTATTTATTTAAGGTCAGCCAACAGTTATTACATCAGTACAAGCATACAAAAAAAAGATTACAAAATAACTTACATAAATGTAATAACTACTTAAAGGCTAACACCACATGCGAAATAAAACGGTTTACGGTTACATATTATGACAATAACTACAACGATTAATTTGAAAAAAATAAGTTTAAAAGAAAACAGTGATAGTTAGTATCTTACATTTAAATATTTTTTTATGTTGAGAACTATGAGAAAACAAAAAAATGTAAATAATTAACTTATAAATCTAAATTGAATAAACATTTAAAATTTATATAATAGTAAACACACAAAACTTGACCGGGACAATGATGTTAATCATGAGACAAATGAAGCAACAACATTATTTTTAAATTTTGGAAGACTGTCTGAGAATATGTCTATGTCTATTGCACGATCTTTTGACAATTTGTTATACTGTTTTAAGAGCCTATTTATTGTGGCATTCTGACCCAGGTTGGTTTTAGATATTTTGGTCGAAAAAGGGGCGTATTTATCTACACGGGGCAACCTCGAAGGTGCGTTAATATTTATTCTCTCAATAAGAAACGGGCAGTCCAACAAACCATTAACTAATTTGTACAAAAAGCTCATGTCCAATAACTGTCTCCTGTCCGATAAACGATGGAGATTAAAGTGTTTTAATTGATTTTCATACGTCGGTAACAATTTTGCTTTATTGCATTGATACGTTAGGTGCCACAGGAAACGTTTTTGGATTTTCTCTAGACGCTTAATATGTACCTCGTAGTGCGGTGACCAGACTTGAGAGCAATATTCAAGACCGGGTCGAACTAGAGCCGAAAAAAGTTTGATCTTAGTTTGTGGTTTCCTGAATTCTTTTGTGTTTCTAATTACAAAGCCTAGCATTTGAAAGGCTTTATTTGCAACAGAGTCGATATGGGTGTTAAATTTAATTTTATTATCAAAAACAACTCCGAGATCTTTAATAGTGGTTACTTCTTCCAATATCTTATTATTTATAGTGTATGTCTGTGTGTTACTGAATGTACTTCGCGAAAAACGTATATACTTACACTTATCTGTGTTCAGAGCTAAACCGTTTGTCAAACACCAGTCCACCAAGCAATTTAAGTCAGCTTGTAAATAAAGAGCATCGTCTTTATTATTTATTTGTTTTGCGAGTTTGAGGTCATCAGCGTATAGAAAACATTTACTGTATTTAAAAAGTGGTACGACATCGTTTATAAAAATATTAAACAGGATTGGGCCCAAAACCGATCCCTGGGGAACGCCTGATAGGTTTGAAAAAGGTTGAGACGAATATCCGCCAACAACCACCCTCGAAATCCGACCGTTTAAGTACGAGGAAAACCAATTCAGCAAGTTTCCTGTGATACCAAAAGAAGAAAGTTTGTGAATTAGAGCCTTGTGGTCTACGGTATCAAAAGCTTTGCTTATATCAGTATATATGGTGTCAACTGGGATATTAGCGTCTACTGAATCCGTCAAAAAGGTCGCAAACGAGGTGAGGTTCGTTGTTGTGGATCGAGCTTTGTGGAAACCAAACTGTTGGTGTGAAATCAATTGTTTTATGTGCCACGTTATTTTTGGTCTTATCAAAATCTCGAACAATTTGCCAAAGACAGGTAGTATAGAAACTGGCCTATAGTCCGTCACAGATGTTGAGTTACCACATTTGGGAATGGGAACAACCCTAGACTCTTTCCATGCACTAGGAAAGATACCAGAAGCTATTGATTTATTGAATATAATTGAGAGGGGTAAGGAAAGGGCGACATGACATTCAACTGCAAATAAAGAAGGTAAACCATCGGACCCGGCTCCTTTATTACGGTCTAACTTTTTTAGGCCAATACGTACGTCACTTTCCGAAAAAGACAATTCAGCTAGAATATTGACTAATGAAGAACATTGTAAATTGGAATCATGATAGTGTAACGAAGTGGTAGAAGGCGATTTATAGACAGATGCGAAAAAGGATGCAAAGAGATTGGAGATGTCAGAACCATTAGAGGCCTGCCTGTCACCTAGATACATTGAAGAAGGATAGGTACTTTTATTCTGGCGCTTGTTTTTCATATGTGTCCAAAATAATTTTGGATTTTTTGATAAGGAATCCTCAATGTGCTTTATATAGTTCTTATAACAAGATTCAATTAATGATGCACAACGCTTTTTCAGTAGCAAAAAAGAAAGCTCATCCAAAGGATTTCTGTACTTAATAAATCTTTTTCGTATTTTATATTTTTCATTAAGCAATTTTATAAGTTCTCTGCTATACTTATCTGGAAATTAGCATAAAATCACAAAGCAAACTAAAGGTATCCAAAAGTTTGGATCATAAACTCAATCCACTAACGGGAACATTATCGCATGATAATGAGGCAAGTTTAAAGTTATAATGTAGAGTGCAAATTTGTGTAAGCCACTGTGGCTGAGCGTTAAGGAAGGACTTGGAAGTATCTCATCCCAACGGGATTACAATAGCAAGGAATTACTGCTTTCCGTAGGCGGGATCTGGTTTGTGCCGGTTCTATCGTTCTCATAATTTGATTTGTTATACTGGAAAATAGTGCTTCTAAAGTTTGTTGTCTGAATTGTATAGTTTAGAACATTGAGATAATATTAATATGGAGACGACACCGCCTACATCACTTATGTTCCACTCAACATACGTCATGTGACGTATGTTGAGCGGTATTTTTTAATGGTTTTAAAGTGAAACGCATCAAACATGCCTTCGTGTGTGTTACGATATTGCACAAATAATACAAATAATACGGAAAAGTGCAAAGGAATAACTTTCATCGTTAAGTACCTAACTAGATAATAATTTTTAAAACTTAGAGCAAAAAAATGGCGCACAGATTTTGTTCGTGGTGTCTCCTCCATACGTAGTAATATTATCTCAATGGTTTAGAAAGGTTTTGTTGCGCTTCAGTGAAATATAAAGAGATTAAATATTTTGCTCATGGATGCTTTGAGTTTAAATCATAATTTTGGCAACAATTGTACAGAAGCTTTGGTAGATGCTTATCTTTGTATTGCGCGGTAATATTCTCTTGCCTTCAGGGGACTTGTAAACTCGTTTGCCCACTCTGCTAAATACATAAAGAAATAAAGGGTTCTAATAAAAAACCTCACCATGTGTATCGTAGATAAAATAATATAGTGGCGTCTCATTGAAATGATGTCAAACAAAAAATAAACCGTTTCATTGGTTAAAATATATGTACTACTTAGTTCTTTCAAGAAAAATTAAATTAATATGCAGATTTTTATATGAGTTTCTGACTCAACCACTTATAAATCACTGGCATACTTTTTAATATCAATAAATCATTTACAACATCTTGAACTAGAAAAGTAATTTAAAAGCTTGCAAAATTGTTAACTAAACGTAAATTGTTATGAGGCAGTAACTTTTTCTCACCTTAAGGAATTAAGTTAAACATTAACTCGAAATTTCTTCGGAGATAAACAGCTTGGGGCAATTTACGGGAGCTTCAAGGTCAATTACGAAATAAATTCACTTTTAAATGTTATTTGAAATAGAATTTCGCTACTTTTCGTATTTATTTTGGGGTGTTCAAACAACTTGTAATGCTGAGTGTTTAATTGATATGATTACCTTTGCTTCTTTTCTTGTAATTTGGGAAATTTTAAATTAATTAAGATTTAAAATGTATACTATATTTTTTACAGCAAAATCTATACTAATACTATAAAGCTGAAGAGTTTGTTTGTTTGTTTGTTTGAACGCGCTAATCTTAGGAACTACTGGTCCGATTTGAAAAATTCTTTCGGTGTTGATAGCCCATTTATCGAGGAAGGCTAAATCTCATCACGCTAAGACCAACGGGTGTGGAGTAATGCGGGTGAAACCGCGCGGCACATTTAGTTAATTATAAGTAGTACGTTTTAGTATACGTAAAAGACAATCTAATAATAGATTGGAATACCTACACACTGACATAAATCTTTTTTCCAAAAAATAGTTCTCAATCTATTTATAACTATTTCATACATTTATCAAAACCATATTCACAAGAGACGAAACAAAAGCCACAACTCTAAGTGAACGTATATTTCATAATAATTAACACTTCCTTGTTTCAAATTACCAATACATAACGTACGAAATGCGAGATCTTGAACACGAATAGAATAATAATTGTCTCGACGCAATTAATTTTACGTATGAGATACTGTTATTTAGTTAATTTTGTACTATCTTGTCATCGTGTGTTATTGTGAAAGGAAATGTTGATATATTTATTACTAGATTTCCGCCCGCGGCTTCGCCCGCGCAGTCAAAGAAAAACCCGCATAGTTCCCAATCCCGTGGGATTTCCAGGATTGCGTAATTTTCCCGGGATAAAAAGTAGCCTATGTCCTTTCTCGGGTATCAAAATATCTCCATACCAAATTTCATGCAAATTGGATCAGTAGTTTAGGCGTGATTGAGTAACAGACAGACAGACAGAGTTACTTTCGCATTTATAATATTAGTATGGATTTTATTAGAACTTACTAGCTGACCTAGCAAAGGTTGTTCTGCCTTACTCTTATCATTTAACGGGGTGAAAAATAGATGTTTTCTTATTCTCAGACCTATCCGATATGCGCACAAAATTGGATGAGAATCGGTCCAGCCGTTTTGAAGGAGTATGGTAACTAATATTGTGACACGAGAATTTATCTTAATATATATAAATCTCGTGTCACAATGTTTGTCCTCAATGGACTCCTAAACCACTTAACCGATTATAATAAAATTCGCACACCATGTGCAGTTCGATCCAACTTGAGAGATAGGATAGTTTAAACATGTAGGTACCACGGGCGAAGCCGGGGCGGACCGCTAGTATACCTATATAGAGAAGAGATGAGGAAGATGGAAGGTGTGACTCAAGCACATATTTCTCGACCATAATAAATTATTGGTCAGCTGTAACATAACAAAGTTTCCAAAAGGTATGTAACGGGTTAATCAGGTAATTTCTTAATCACTGTTTATTTTTTAATTTACCTTGTGCGATGAGTAATGAAAATTCGTAAAGCCATGAGTGGAGTCAATAATATTGTTTACATTGTTTTTTAAGTAGAAAATTAATTATTCTCAAATGATTTCCGATCCTGAATCCCTGATTTAAATTCTATATTTATAGAGCTTATTTTTACATATTTAAGTATATCATATTTTGTACCTTGTTATGTTGAAATTGTTTCAGTTAGTACTGATTAATATTTTGTCTGTGCCGCTTACAGACAGATTGGGCAGATCAAGTAGCAATATGAACATGAAGCTGGTCAAAGAGTTACATAAAAATAAAATATTTGTTCAAATGCATGAAAAATCTGGGCACTAACTCATTAACCACGTATTTGTTAAAATAATCAAACAAAAGGGACTTTATGGTGAACAAAAAAATTCAATTTGTCGCCTTCATAACTTAGACGTGGGCTGCTAATGCCGACCACATTATGGAAGTTTTCGTCGTTGGTGTTTTATTAAAAAGATTTCTTACATTCTTGTGCATAGTTTTCACGAAATATTTTAAATTTAAGCTTTGTAAAAATATCAAAGGTAAAATTTAAGCGATAGTCTACTCTATACAACTTTTTATAATCTATTTTCTAAGGTAAATTCTATAGTAGAGATTTCAAAGCGTAAACCTTTCATAATTAATTCATTACATAAAATATAAGGTAAGCATTTTATAGTATTGGTGCCTTGAAAAGAGCAAGTATCATTCTTGACCATTTTCTGCATTCCAAACAGATGTTACCTCCTCATTGATAATTCTTCCAACATTTTAAACAAGGAGGAAAGAATAAACCTTTGAGCTCGAGTTGATCCTTTTTACTGGATTAAGATTCACATATGAATTCAACGGATTATGCTAATATCAGATTAAGAAAAGTGCAATTTGTATGATGATTCATAAATTAACAGAAACAGGAGAAAGCATAAATATTGAACAGATAAACAGTAGCAATCTGATCTGAAGTCACATAGTGCTGCGTTGGCTGAGGGCAAATATATTCACATAATAGCAATGTTTGTTGTGACAGAGCTTGATGGAACAAACAGTTTGATGTAGCAGAAATATTGCTTGATTTATAGTTTGGTATCAGTTTTTGGTAGATAGGTATCTAGATATTAGTTTGAAAATTATTCGCGGTTGAACTGTGAAAGTTATTTAGTAGGTAAATGAATGCGTAAAAGTTATTTTGGTATATATTATGTAGATGTGAGAGAATCATAACAGAGTAGTTGTTATGTGGCTATACCTTCCTATTATAATGTACTCTATTGTGTACAACATAATGTCGATATTGAATCGATATGAAATGTATGGGCTTACGGGCCATGCTATGGTTTATATTCCTTGAGTCAGTAGCTCGATGATATAGTCTCGGTACTACCATCGACCGCGCAAGGTGTGCGCACTGAGTCATTATTTAATATTATTTCACATATCTACCTAATTATAATTAATTATGGAGAGTTATTTAAATTCTCCGACAGCAGCGGTGGGATCGGCACTTATTACCCCCGATTCCAATAAGAATAAGACTATGTCAAACGGTGCAAATCTGCAAGTGAGTGAAACGAGTGATAGTGTTAGTGAAGTTCAAGAAGAAATAGATAGTGTTAATGAGGTTCGAGAAGAACCGAAGTTTCCACCAGTAAATCGTGAGAATGTTAACACAACAACAACATCATGTGTTGTGTGTGGGATTAAAGCATCATGTCTTGCGCATCCCTGTTAAAAGAAATGGCAGATACACTTTCCCGAAACGAAACATTTTGTTTCCGGGTCTAACGCATAATTAAGGAAGGTAAACTATAATGATGTTTACATACCGATGTACGACCCGAATGATAGCGAGTTTACGGCGGCACAATGGTGTAACGAAATAAACTATCATCGGATTCCTGTACCGACTACGAAGCCAGCCTTTATCTACCTTTGAGGACATTATTCTTAACTTGGAAAGAAGCTAAGATGCGAGAGGAAATACCTTTTCGATGAAATGGTATGGTAAAAAAAAAAGTGATAAAGATTCAACATACATCGAGTAGTCCACTACAAAGTTGGTGCTAACCGACCGGCTGCGAAGGGGCTGGAACTACGCGAATATAGTAAATTCGTGGTAGAAGGTATTGCAGATGACCAGGTATGATCTGATTTATTATGATACACGCCGATTGATTTTGTGGGTCTTGATAGACATTTTGGCACAAATCAATTAAAGCGTTGCATGTTGCAAATTATTGTTTGCTATAACTGTGTGTTCACATGTCATTACAAACGTGACGGTAAATCTCGCCTATGAAACAAAATCAGTTAGTTTAATCAATAAGAATAACAAAGGTCCGTTGAATATTTAAGAAATAGTACAACAACGCACTTATAGTCATAAATTTGGTCACATAGAAGAGGTTTGTTTTTCTAAGCAACGGGCGGCACGCTCTTTAAGAAACAATACCCTGTTAATGTGTGTTTACAGCACGATACCCTGCTTACAGTCACAGATGTTGCCGGCGTTAAGTTCAAGTGCCTTATTGACAGCGGGTCCGATTGTTTTTTTTTTCTTTTGTAAAAGGATAGCCGCGGATAACATGACCAGGCCTCTAGAGTTTGTATACACTCGCGTAACAAGAATTGGCACTGTATAAACCTATTCATTCGCCCGTACAACATTACCTATAACTGTTAATGATGTAAATATTATGAGCTTTGGTTGTTGTAGACTTTCGAGTACTTTCGGGGATGAAGTAACAGGTTGAGATGTTTTTACTAGAGCCGGACGTAGTTTGATTATGAATAACAATGGGAGTCAAATTATTCGTGAATTTAAAATAAAAAATATTTGTTTTTGCGGACAATAATATTGAATTTATAGACGCGGATTCCAATGATTTTAATTATGTTCATCCTGTGTGACCCATCATTGAAAGTAAAGCACGAATTTTGTGAAATGGAAATAAGACTTGTGAATACAACACTAGCACAATCTATAGAGCTTTCAACGTTTATAAGGCTTTGTAATGCCCTTGTTGTTAACCAAGGACTAGATAAATTATGTGACTTCATAGCTACTTTTTATATTCAACGATGTTCTCGAGTTTTCAAAATTATAAGAGGTTACATTCTTTTGTTTAAGAAGAGTATTGAAAGTCTCACTTGATCAGAGTTTTCATTTCATTGGAATAAATGCAAGTTGCTGTTGCAACATTGAATAGGTATTCACAACAAGGTTTCATAACATCGAACGGTAGCTTCATCAGATAAATAAGAGATATTTATTCGTGAGGTATTGTAGAGAGATTACTCCTAGCTTTTCTTAAGTCTTAGCCCCTATTGTATGAAATAAATAAAAAAGACGTAAAGTAGGATTGGTGCACTTCGCATACGGACACCCACCTGCGGAGAAATTAACAAAACAAAAATAATGACGTCTGCTTCTTTATTAACGATTTTCGGACAAATCTCGTTGTTGAAGTACACACAGATTCCTGTTCAATAGATTATTATGGTTCAATTTTCCTACAAGAAAGTAATGATCAACTTAAAAATCGAATATTATAATCAAAGAATCACTGACACAGAAAGTTGTTATCATAGTTATTGAATAGAGTTAAAAGGTTTAAGAAGACCTCAAGCATAATCAATTATTAAGCGTTGACATTTTAACAGACAAAAATAGCCTCAAAGCATCATGTCATAAGAAAAAGATTTTCTCCTCGTGTTCATAGATGATGAGCTTACATACAAGCTTTTGATTTCGATGTTGGTACCTACGCAAGGGTGCAAGAATACCGCATGTAGATTTTATTAGTAGAAACTAGTTGTCTCCACATAATGTTCAATTCGGGCAAAAATAGTAAAGATTCGCGACATGTGCGATGAAATGACATTATTGATTTAAGTTTAAGGTTGTCACATACGATAAAAAAAATGCCTGCTATATAAACTTCTTGTTTTGTTAGGTGCAAATGAAGTGTTACCATTCATTTATTGATACAATCATTTCATGATTATTTGAAACATTTAAGTTTGGAAATCCTGCAAAAATTTAGTGTAATTTCGTTAGAACGTACATTGAACGTTTTAACATCGCAAAGTTAATAAAAGGCCCTCTAGAGCTGGACAGTCGACTTAACATCCGATAGAAAATGTGTCAGAGCCACTTCATACATTACACTCGATACGAATGGCACTTACGAGTTTAAGAAATGCGCATTGGTAATTGTTGACGCATTTACTGTTAAATATTGTCACCTAGCTCCTGTTAGAAATGTGTCTTCACAAAAAAAGAGCATGTTTAGCGTTGTGTTTTTGTTGTCTTATTTAAGGCGCTGAAAGGAATAGTAGCCGACCAAGCTACGTCATTTGCAGGTAGCGAACTCATAGACTTGTGTTGGCAGTGTTCTTTTGAGTTTTACAAAATTACAAGCGGGATGAGTTGCGCTAACGGGTTATTTTAAAAGGTTTATGTCTGTTCTTAAGTTCATTGTTTCATTATCGCTGAAAATCATGAACGTAGATATTGGCATTCTACAATTATTGGCAAAATTCAACTTACTTTGAATTGTATTGTATGAAAGAAACGCACAGCACAGGAGACAGCCCATTGCAATTGTCTATAGGCTGCAAGTCCACCGTGTAATAATGTTTTAGTACGAGTGTCAACACTTTAGTAGTTGACCTATTTGAAATTAGAAATAACACAAAAGTCAGGATGGACGAGCAATTGCACGTCTATAAGGCTCGTATTGAAAAAAAAAAAACGCATTCTATTTAATGTTGATGATTTTGTGTTAGTAAGAAAGAAAATCCGATTGTAACATCAATGTTATTTTACTTGTTTTGATAGTCATTTATGATTATTGAATCGTCTGAAGGTAGACTGTGACAATGTAATATCGTCGGTAGTGGCAAATGATATGGAAGTCGGTGCGACTTTAGAACTTTAGACTTGGTTCAGTCTTCGTAAATTAATTATGAGTTGTTACTCTGCCCCAATTGTAAAGTGTTGTTATTATACCTAATATACATCAAGTTATAGGTGCAAGGTGGTTTTGTGTATTCCTGTAAATAGTGTCACTGGATGACGAATTGATGGCGTGTTATACGATGTTTATTACTGAGTTAGGAGAGAAGTTCTCCAGTCCATGCAAAATAATCTAAAATTTGCGATAACGAGAGGTATCGAATCGAGTCTCAAACTGGAGGCCGCAGTTGGAAAGTGAGTCAATGAATGAAAAAAAAAAATGTAGTCCACAAGTTACTCCTTACTTCCAGTAACTTCCAGGTTGCCTGGCAGAGATTGCTGTGTGTGAGCAATAAGGCCGCATATTGTGTAAAATATTTTTACCTTATAAGTCTGTACTAGATTTTCTTACATTGTTTTGTACAATAAAGTATTATTAATAAATAAATACATACTCCGTATAATTTTATTTTTGTTTTATTTTATTATTTTTACCTATTTATTCCTTCGGTTGTTACATAGTTCCGTATAGTTAATCTAAGTATTACACAAAAGTTTCATAACACACATGCACACCACAATTTAATAGCTCAATAATAGCTCTGTGTTTGACATAGCAAGGCGTGTATGTCATATTGTACATTGGAAGCTCCGCGCTTCGTGTAGTTGTGGGTAGCGCTTGCGCTCCTTGTGATCACAGTACATGGCAGGCTCCGCGCTGCATGTAGTTCCAGATGTTATGGGTAGCATTGCGCTCCTTGTGATCACAGTACATTGGAAGCTGCGCGCTTCGTGTAGTTCCAGTTGTTGTGGGTAGCTTTAAGCTCCTTGTAGTCACAGTACATATGAGGCTCCGCGCTGTATGTAGTTCCAGATTTTGTGCGAAGCATTGCGCTTCATGTGACTACAGTACATGTCAGGCTCCGCGCTGCATGTAGTTCCAGTATTTATTCAGAGCTCTACACTTACAATATAATACACACACACACACCAATACATGGCAAGCTCCGCGCTGCATGTAGTTCCAGTATTTGTTCAGAGCTCTACACTTACAATATAATACACACACACAATACATTCAAAGCTTCGCCTTTAGGCGACAGTAGCAGTTGTTGATATCACCGATGGTGACGATGATGAGTAATGATTTGAGAGTCGGCGTGAAAGTTACAAACCGCGAAGGGAAAAGAGTTTGAATACAACAAATGAATTGCGACGCAGAAGTAATCTCGCAAAATTACTTGTCGAATTGTTCGCGCGAGAACGCGCTCGTTGTCAGAATGGCCGTGTGAGAGAATCATAACAGAGTAGTTGTTATGTGGCTATACCTTCCTATTATAATGTACTCTATTGTGTACAACATAATGTCGATATTGAATCGATATGAAATGTATGGGCTTACGGGCCATGCTATGGTTTATATTCCTTGAGTCAGTAGCTCGATGATATAGTCTCGGTACTACCATCGACCGCGCAAGGTGTGCGCACTGAGTCATTATTTAATATTATTTCACATATCTACCTAATTATAATTAATTATGGAGAGTTATTTAAATTCTCCGACATAGATATAGGTATATATTACGTAAAATTAAATCATAATATTGACATGATTTTAAAACTATGGAGTTTCTTGCCGTTTCTTCTCCATAGATCCTGCTTTCCGAATCGGTGGTAAGTGTTAAAAATGATGATTCAAAAGTGCTTCTAGAAGAAGTATAATTGAATAAATTATAAATGATTGAGTTTGTAGTATGTTGAGTATATATTTTGAATAATTACCTTTAAATTTTGATCCACTTTTATTTGTATTAAAATATATTTCTCATACCAATTTTACTTTAGAAAATAATTAGATCGTTATGCGGGATTTAAACCCTATGTTGCGTTGCCGCTAGGCACGTTCCAAAATACCGTCTCAGACATTTTTTCTCTGTATTATATTCTAATACCTACATAATATTAAAATGCTATGAATAAAAAAATATAACTTAATTTATTTAGACGTTGGTAAAGCATTCCTGTAATGTTGGAAGTTTCATAATAGATTTTCGCAAAATATTTCCAGTCAAGAGATTGATTTTCACGATTTTTGTTACATTTATTCATATTGTTTCCTCATATAAAATTGCACTTTTGCTGACATGAACTATAAATAGATTCAATAGAATTCCACGATAACAGTTATCTATAAATAATTGTATTGCACTCCATCCGTGCGTTTCATTGATAAATGGCCCTGCGAATATTAGATAAATATTATTTATCTATTTCGTGAGATGAGGCATGCTGGGACAAACCCGCGTGCAAAAGCTGTACTAGCTTTTGCACGCGGGTTCTATATATCTTACTAGCTGTGCTCTACGGTTTTATCCGCAGTGCTCCGCTCCTGTTGGTCTTAGCGTGATGATATTATATAGCCTATAGCCTTCCTCGATAAATGTACTATCTAACACTGAAAGAATTTTTCAAATCGGACTAGTAGTTTCGAGATTAGTGCGTTTAAACAAACAAACAAACTCTTTAGCTTTATAACATTTTAGCTGTATAGATGTGTTACTCAGTTACATAAGCTACATCACTGTCCAGTTTTAAGTCCAGTTTCCAAAATCGGTTAGTTGTTTTCCCGTGAAAGAGGACCAAACATACATATATTATTAGCCAACCATCCTCACAAACTTCCACTTTTGTAAAATAAGAAAATAAGGTTATTCTTGTTAGAAGTATCTACTTGTAGTACCAAATTTAATTTAATGAACAACTTATCCTAGGTATGTTTCAATTTTGCTTTTAGGAAAATTTTAAAAGCATGTAAAGTTAGTCCAATTAATTAGGCAAATTAATTACATCCAGCTCTTACTAACTTCATAATATGTTCAAAGAAATCCACTTGAAACCTAAATTGCGACATTAATTTTAATGTTTTCATTGTTACATTTCTTTTAATTATTGTATTATGTAGTACCAAAGTTGGAAATTTCATAGATTCGGTCAGCAAATGAGCGCAAAAGAGAAAACTTCATAAGTAGATAGGTGGTAGGTAATTAACAAGAAAATCTGGTTGAATTATTTTTTAATTTTGTACGTGACAACGTTTTATAATTCGATAGCTGGCTGCACGCACGAAAAAACATGACTCATACGGCGTTACCTCGCTCTGAGGCGTTCCGTGTAGGCTTGAAGTGCAAGCGAGAGCGCGGAACGAGCGACAAAGAAGCACAATAGGCCGTTGTCACGTTCAATTATCGTCAGTAAACCGACTTTACAGACAACCAATTTTTTTTTTATTTTTTCGTCTATAAGACAGCTTATTTCGGACAAAATAAACAGCAAAAAACAAAGCTGTCGTGTCAAATCGAAGTTATGCGCGTAAAAAAATTCACATTTTTATTTTTACTTAAAAATATCATTTAACCGCAATAAATAGAAAGTAAGTTCAAGGTCAAATCTAATGAAAATTACTCCACTATGTATTACCGTAATTCACAAGTTAATTAGCCGATAGTATATAAACCACTGCTAACTGTGTGTAATTACGCTTGCCTGCTTTTATGTCCAATCAAAGTAAGTAATTGTATGAGATTTAACATTCTCTTATTGTCAACTTTATAGTGGAAAGTTTTAAAGGCGAAAATACAATTTTATATATTTTATATTATATTTTATAATATTATAAGGTTGTGTATTTGAATAAGATTATGTAGGAACATTAGTATTTAACGGATGTAAAAAAAATTATATATTTGTATCCGTGTAAAAATTATAGTTAATTTATAGAAATGACCAAACTGCGCTAGTATTTTATGCTAAAATTAAATTTTAGGTTTCAAGCTCATGGGTCGTCGTCGTGACCGATATAAAAACTTATTTTTGAATGAATTAATTTTAGACGCATAATTGCGTCTTTAGTAATATATGTCCTACTGAAAAATTTATATTCATACATTTTTGCTGTAAAATAAACATATAGGTAGGTGTTATGTATCTTAATTTGGATTCCATTCTTCAACACTATTGCAAAGCTTTTAGTTAACTAAGTTTACTGAAATTGTCTGTGAAAAAATAGTAGTTTTCAGTTCAACCATTATCTAAAAACGTATTATTTCTTAATTTCATTCAATTTAATCAAGGTACAAACTAACAAACATATTACAAAATACAGCAACTGTTTGTCGCTTCTGACTTTTCCAATGACGTCACATGGTCTAGAAAAACTTTGCATACGATTATATCTAGGAATGGGAAATAAGAGTTTTATTTTCCTTGACAAAAGTGTTATAGAACTTTTGTTTTCTTTATGCTTAGATAAGATGCTAGACTCAGTATTATATGAGCGACAGAATCGGGACAAATAGACTGTTTTCAGCGAAAAATATTTGACTAATAAGAAACCTTTTCGATTGTAGTTATAGTTATTTAGTTTGTTTGTTCTACGAGATTAATTTGAATTCAACCTTATAATTTTAATAATTTAAGAAATTTGTGTTAAATATGTAGGTAGTTGTCAGAATTTTGACAACATTTCATTCTGAAAAAGTGGTTCAGAATATTCTGTGATGTTAATGTCACATGTCAGTCAATTTTATATGGATCCAAAATTGTAAATTCAAAGGCTAAAACAAAACAAGTTAAAGAAGCGTTAATAGACTTTGAAACAAAACCAAATTATAATTTAATCCCTTTTAAGGCAAAAACTGTACCCTTATATTTTACCAATTATAAAATCGTCTGCAAAAAGGCAACCTTACACAGATCTTTTGTTTGAGGTTCCTTGGTTAATTAATTTTCATTCATTTACAAACATCAGGGCTCTTAATCTCAGCATTCTTGGCTTAAAGGCCTTATTAACTGGATGATAAACAAAATTACAGCAGTTTGAGTCATCGATTCCTGTCAGAAACAGAATGGTTTCAATTTGTCCCATTACGTCGACTCAATGATCCGATTTTCAGTGAAAGCCGGCGTAAGTATCGTTTAGGGTTAACCTCTTGAGTTAGTAAAAAAGGAAGTTTAAAAACTATGGCTATATCATATTTTCAACCTACTCCATTTGCTGGATCGTTTCCTAATAGCTTTGTGCATTAGACACAGGCATTAGTCATATAATGCTTTATGTCGTTAAACGGAAATAACTGATCTTTATCGTATGATTAATAGGTATATAATTTCCCAAATCACATGTTTTAGTTCGATTGTTAAAGCATTTTTGTTTAAGAGCTAATATACATAATACATGTATACATAGTAGCTACTTTTTGTTAAAATTTTGCTCTATGAACCTAAAATCTATTCTTTACGACGTCTCGCGTAGTTGAACTCATTTCAACAATCATAAAATAAAAAAGCGAATAAATAGAGCATTATTATCGTTTCCATTAACAAACTTTTCCAGAACTTTCTACCTCATTTAACTCATTAAAGCCAAGGATGGCACAAGGGCGCACTGTCAAGGGCAGTCCCGGATATATAAATGGCCATGAAAAAACATTAATAATATATGTAATTTTCCGACTTACTTCACATCGGAATATATCGAATCAAGCCAGATACCTAGTCTGAGAGCGTGGAATAGTTTTATATTTTCTGCGGTGATTTTCGTCAAATATTAAATCTAGTATTATTAATGTTATTGAAATCTTTTGGAATATAAAAATTTAATATTTTTCGCCTTATTGAGAAAGCGTTTCGCCGAACTGCGTATTTACGTAGGTACTATAAAAATTTCATGAAGTACTTGATATTTATTATCATTTCTTAATAATTTTAAACTTGCTTTCGAAAGCAGAAAAAGAATTGTTTTTTTTCTGTGTTGAATAAGTAAAAACAAAAAACAAAACCCCTATTTGAAATTCTGCAAGCTATGCACGTTCAAACCAGTCAGGGGCAGTATATTACCCTACAAATATACTACAAAGAACTCCATTGCCATCATAAATCCCATACACACATCCTACATATTTTTACCATAATCTCCTAGACTACGTATCAAACCGATTCCGTGACCTTTTCCGTCTATAATTTATTTATATTTCCGTCGGACATGCTGTTGATACAGGGACTTAACGAAGTCATATTTCATTTTATACTTTGTTTTCTTTTTCGGTGATTGAAGCTACATTACGGATGATCGACAATGGTTCTATGTAGGTATATAAATATTCTTTCGTCTTTTCCGAGATTATTTTTAAATTATGAAACTTTGTGTTAGGTATGTTCACTGTTTCTTGAATATACTCAAAGCATGTGATTCAAAGTTTAAATTAAACTATCAAACTATAAGTTACATTATACTTATAATATGTTAACTGACCGTAGAATATAACCGTTTTTAAGGTACTTATATACAGATTTTTATGAAAATCTAAATGTTTCCTTATTAATAGAACTACCGCCAGCGGTTTTGCCATGCCATTTGCCATGCAAATTATACACATAAACCTTCTTATCTATCTTAAATCACTCTATCTTTTATAAAACAGCATCAAAGTCCGTTGCGTAATTTTGAAGATTTAAGAATACATAGGGAAGAATACATAGAGCCATCATGAAGGCAAACGTGGTTCAGCAGATAAATGAAATTTGATAAACATGAAAATTTCATCATCTGGATTTCATATTTCATGGAATGTCAACTAAAAAAAAAGTTTTTAAATACCCAAAGATGTCATTACGAAAATTATGTACCATTTATTCCGTAAACAAATTCTATAGAAAAAGGCAGCAAGAAACTTTGTAATTACTTTTTTGAATCAGATAAAATTTATAGAATTTATTTACAGTTTTCATTTTATGAAAATAAACTTTTCTCAACCCCTCTGAATCAAATTCAATTTAATATTATAAATTTAAAAGTATGTGTGTATCTCTCATACGCTTTCGTAGTCATCTTAATTACGTGTCAATTTTATTTAAAAAAATGTGTGCGTGTACTAGTGTACACACGTAAGAAGTGAAACTTCTTTATGACCTTACTTTAAAGAAATACGTCGAATCACGCGTGGTAGGGATAAGAAAAAGATGGCGCGTAACGAAAAAATGTTACACTAAATTTGTTTCCAACCCCGATAAAGAAGTTTCACTTCAAAAATGTATGCGTGTACTATAATAGTGTACACAAGTAAGAAGTGAAACTTCTTTATGACCTTATTTTTCAAAAAATAATTTACATCACGCGGGGTAGGGATAAGAAAAAGATGGCGCGTAACGGAAAAATGTCACGCGTAACGAAAAAATGTTACACTAAATTTTTTTCCAACCCCGATAAAGAAGTTTCACTTCAAAAAATAGATGAACAGATTCAACACAGGTTTCTTTTATTATCAACTGATATGATGTATAATAATGGATGGCCATACATGACATAATATGTATAATTAATATAATATTATTGTAACTCAGTAGATGCGTCGTGTATGTTTTTAAGTTTGTCCGTCATTCACATCGTAATGGTGAGTAATTGACTATTTTTGGATAAGAATAACTAGTGGTAAGTAATTATGTTATCATAAACAAGGATGAGGAACGAAGAATCATTATGTTTAAATTGTATTTTTTTAGATCATATTAAAATTAGAGCTTAATCCAAATAGAGCTTTCTGTGTTCTTTAAACATTAACAAATCAACTTAGTATTTTTAATAGCTAACTAGATATATTATAAAACTGGTTTATAATAACAAACGCTCCAAATGTTAGCATCAATCAATCGATAGGGTATTGAATAAATCCAAGAACACATAAACTTCAGTTTATACGCGCTAATTTCAGCAACTTCCTAGCGGGATTTTCCTTTACTTACAAAAATACAGATCAGTAAAAGAACAGATAATTATTTTTTATTAGAATTAGATAGATTTAATAGAATTCAAATCCTACTAATAATATTATAATCCCCGGGTTACGGTAGGCCGCCAAACCCAACTGACCCTCGCAACGTACAACGGACGCACGCTACGGCTCGACGAACATCTAACACAGCTAGAAGAAGAGCTAGGGAAGATAAAATGGCATATTCTAGGGTTATGTGAAGTTCGAAGAGAGGGAGAAGACACCATAACCCTTGAATCGGGGCACGTTATGTACTTCAGAGAAGGAGAACGTCTTTCTGAAGGAGGTGTGGGTTTCCTGATTAATAAAGTCCTCTGTCGCAACGTTGTTGAAGTCTCAAGTGTTTCTCCTAGAGTTGCGTACCTAATAGTGAAGCTCACCAATAGGTATAACCTGAAGGTGGTACAGGTCTACGCACCGACATCGACCCATTCTGACGAAGAAGTTGAAACATTATATGACGACATATCCAAAGCTTTACACAATACCAAAAAGGCACATTTCAACGTTGTGATGGGGGACTTCAACGCTAAAGTGGGAGTACAAATGTGCAGTGAGTCAGCTATAGGACCGCACGGTTTTGGAAGCAGAAACCATAGGGGCCAAATGCTGGTTAATTTCCTCGAAAAAGAGAGACTTTTCTTGATGAACTCGTTCTTCAAGAAAAGGTCACAGAGGAAATGGACCTGGCAAAGCCCTGACGGTAAGACCCAAAATGAGATTGATTTCATCATTACGGACAAAAAGCGTATATTTAGAGATGTCTCAGTGATTACAAGATTTAAAACGGGTAGTGACCACCGATATCTTAGAGGCACTCTAAATATCAATTGCAAGCTTGAACGGAAACGAATGATGAAGTCAACTCTCCGGCCAAGTATGCTAGAAACTGTTGCGGAACCTGAAAAATTTCAATTAAAACTGAGCAATCGATTCGCTGCTTTGGAAACCACCGATGATATTGATCAGAGACTTAACCAAGTGGTAAACATCTTAAAGGACGAAGGCGGAAGACTCTTTAAGAAGAAACCCACTGGCAAAAAGTGTAAGCTTTCGGGGGAGACTCTGGCTCTGATGAATAAACGACGTGAAAACCCACCACCAGCTTTGTCAGAACAAAGGGCATTAAATAAGAAGATAAGTAGGATGGTTCGCCGCGACCTTAGATCCCATAATGCTCTTGAAATCGAAAAGGCAATCGAGCAAAATCGTGGATCAAAAGTGTTTGCGCAAAAACTCGAAAGGTCCCATCTGACAAAGCTGAGATCATCCACGGGGAGCGTCTTAACGTCGGAGTCGGAGATTCTGTCGGAGGTTGAGCACTTCTATAGCTGCCTATACACATCACAGGCACCACACCCCGTTCCAAGTAATAAAGACCCGAGAGCCACTTTAACCCGGCATTATACTGACGAGCTGCCAGAAGTCAGCCTAGACGAAATGGAATTGGCCCTAAAGCAACTTAAAAATGGGAAAGCCTCAGGAGAGGATGGAATTACGACGGAGCTTCTAAAGGCAGGTGGAGCTCCTATCCTAAATGAGCTTAAGGAAATATTTAACTCTGTCCTTTTCACTGGGAGTACCCCGAGGGCGTGGAGCGAAAGCAACGTAGTACTCTTCTTTAAGAAAGGCGATAAAACCCTCTTAAAGAATTACCGGCCCATATCGCTTTTAAGCCATATCTACAAGTTGTTTTCCAGGGTTGTTACGAACCGTCTTCAACGGAGACTCGATGAGTTTCAACCCCCTGAACAGGCCGGGTTTCGCAGTGGATACAGCACCATAGACCACATCCACACAGTGCGGCAGATTGTACAGAAAACAGAAGAGTACAATCAGCCCCTGTGCATTGCTTTTGTGGACTATGAGAAGGCTTTCGACTGCATCGAGACCTGGTCTGTTCTGGAGTCCTTGCAGCGTTGCCAGGTTGACTGGCGATATATCGAAGTGCTGAGGTCATTGTATGATGCCGCAACCATGTCCGTCCAAATCCAGAACCAGCGTACGAAACGTATCCATCTACGGCGAGGCGTGAGACAAGGTGACGTAATCTCACCGAAATTGTTCACCAACGCGTTAGAGGATATGTTTCGGACACTGGATTGGAGAGGGCGAGGCATCAACATAAACGGCAAGTACATCTCACACTTGAGATTCGCTGATGACATTGTCATAATGGCTAAATCGCTGCAAGAACTAAAACAAATGTTGAACGACCTAGTTGAATCTTCCTCACGCATCGGACTCCGCATGAACGCAGATAAAACAAAGATAATGATCAACCATCATGTTTTACCGGAGCCGATTAACATCAACGGAATCTCTCTCGAGATAGTTCAAGAGTATGTCTACCTAGGGCAAACGCTCCAATTAGGCAAAAACAATTTCGAGAGAGAGATCAACAGGAGGATACAGCTGGGTTGGGCAGCATTTGGGAAACTTCGTCGAGTCTTTGCGTCGTCACTTCCACAATGCCTTAAGACGAAAGTATTTAATCAGTGCGTCCTACCAGTTATGACCTACGGAGCCGAGACGTGGACACTGACAGTACGACTGGTCCACCAGCTTAAAGTCGCTCAGCGAGCTATGGAGAGAGCTATGCTTGGTATTTCTCTAAGGGACCAAGTCCGGAACGAAGTTATTCGCCAGAGAACGAAAGTCACCGACATAGCTCAACGAATTAGCAAGCTGAAGTGGCAGTGGGCCGGTCATATGTGCCGCAGAACGGACAACCGCTGGGGCACACATGTCTTAGAGTGGAGACCGCGGCTCGGCAAACGTAGCGTAGGACGCCCTGCTACACGGTGGAGTGACGACTTCCGCAGGGTTGCTGGCCACAATTGGCGGCAGAGGGCCGTTGACCGGGCTCAGTGGCGTGCATTGGAAGAGGCCTTCGTCCAGCAGTGGACCAACAAAGGCTGGTAATGATGATGATGATGATGAATATTATAAATGCGAAAGTTTGCGAGGATGGATGGATGTTTGTTACTCTTTCATGCAAATATTTCTCAACCAATTTCAATGAAACTCGGTATGTAGGTAGCTGAAGATCCAGAACAAGACATAGGCTAAATCCCATATGAACGGCAACTGTGCAGGTTTTCTTTGAAAACGCGGACGAAGCCGCGGACGGAATCTTAGGTGCTATATATAACTCGTTATCAAAAATTTATTTGTAAAATTTCTCAGCACAGATACTTTTTATACAATTACCTGTTCTAGTAATAATTGTTACAAGGAACCAGACATAAATACTATCTAATTTTCAACTAAATCCAATAAGAATGTAATTATTCGGAGTGGCTTTTTTCGATTGCGCGATGAATAATATATTTCAATTATTTGTCCACTTGTATAAGTAATGTAAAATGTAAATAATTGTTTCTCTAGCTAACAGTAGAGGAGCTAATTAGTTTGGTTTTACAGATTTTTTATTAATTGCAATTTGATATTACTTGTAAGCATTTAAATAAATTTGTAAGATATTATTACAAAAAATATAATGAGAATTGATATTTTTTTTGAGAAACACTTATATTAGATATAAATACATAGTAGAACATTAATTATTAATGTATTGTTCATAAAATTTTATAACTAGTTTAAGCCCGTATTTTAAGTTTTTGTTAAATTAAATTCACAATTAAAATTTAGAATTAAAAAAAATAGATATGATTATTATTATAAGAAGGCATAATTTATATAACCTATATGTTGAAGTGCTTTTATGACATTTTATTTGTAGCTGGATTTTCCACGAAAATTGCTTTAATTTATTAGATAACTATTCAGCTTTAGTATTTTATAAAGGTTTTAAAAGAAAAAAAAATTCATAAAAAGTACTCTTTGTATGTTGAACGATCTAAAAATTTCGCACAATAGTTAATGTAAAACAATAATAATTTTTGAAGTTAATTTAAGTTCATGGCACTGAGATTTTTAACGCACAATAGTTAAAATGTAAAACAATAATAATTTTCGAAGTTAGATAATTTAAGTTCATGGCACTGAGATTTTAACTTTAAAGCTTTAGTATTTTCTTTCTACTCTACTATTTTAAATGATATAAGTACTCATTACTCGATGTAATCTATGTAACTAAATATTAATTAAGTTTTTTAATTAGCGTGCACCAAACCAATTTAAATCACTTAAAATTAACCAAAAATCGTCACACAGATTGTCATAAAAATTAATAACAAAAACCTTATAATCTAATAAATTGTTTTGAATTAAAAACTAATATTCACCCTCAAAATAAATTCTCTCAACACTAAATCACTGAACAGTTAACAGTTATACACACTACACAACACTCGTCAAAGTTGGAGCTTCCGAAAGCACAGGCGTGCGTCGTCCAGCGAAGCCACTACGAGAATACGCGCCAAAACCCTGCGATAACTTCGATTATTTATTGTATAATTATATTGCTTGTATAATTGTGTATTATATGCTGTATGATACCTATTAATATGTAGTCAATTAAGATTTAAGAGGCAATGTTGTAACAATGTAGAGCTTTTGGACCTTGCTGTTTGGTTCGGGGTTCGATGATTCCGGTTAACTGGAGTCGATAAAATATGTTAGCCCCAAAAAATTAACAAAAGAACAATTGATTTGTCTATGATTTGATTTGTAACTAATTATTTTTCAGAGTTCATAGATATTTTAAAACCATTGATTTTTTTTGTGCGTATTATTTGGTGCAAATGACATTCTCTACAGTAAAAAATACCTCATTAGAACTAGTGGATTTTAATGTGTTTTGTTTTGTTTTCTAATAATTATAGTTTTAAAATATTTGAACTATTTAATCCATTCAAATACAGCAAGAATTTCTCGTACAATCTATGAAAATTTAAACGCCACTCTAGAACCTTTCAGCCTTGTAATATCTATTTTTAAAAGTCTTCACACAATCATGTTTTACTGTTCCATAATTTAATAGTCAATTTTCGATGTTTTATGATGCGTAGACGTAAAACCGCGCATCATCAGTTTAACTAAACAGATATTTTTACTCATCTAAAAAATGTTAGTATTCATTCTATTTATATATTTATGTACATCCGTATGTTCGTTATTTACATAGTGTATTTTTAGTGTTTACGGCTTACGCATTCTTACGAAGGGAACACGCAAATATTTTTACGTTTTCTTAAATGTTTTGAGAAGATTTATTTCACTCAATCTTGTAGTAACTTAAAATAAACCTTTTAACACATAAAAGAGTGATCGTAAATCTTCTTAAATGTTTTATGATGTTTAAGAAAAATGTACTGAATACACATATCTATATAATACTAGCTGCTCCGCGCGGTTTCACCCCCGTGGCTCCACTCCTGTTGGTCGTAGCGTGATGATATATAGCCTATAACCTTCCTCGATAAATGGGCTATCTAACACCGAAAGAATTTTTCAAATCGGACCAGTAGTTCCCGAGATTAGCGCGTTCAAACAAACAAACACTAATATTATAAAGCTATAATATTAGTATAGATGTGATTATTGCCAAATTTTATTGTGAAGATTTAAATTTTACTTTTCTGCCTTTCCTCTTTTGCTACAAAGGTAAGGGAGGTTTCGAAAAGATTTGGCCTAAAAAGGTTTCAATCTACAATTGGGTTAAATGTTTCATAAGTATATTTCCGTAATAAAAACCAGGAAGTATTTCCCAGCCGTGTGCGGAGGTACAAACTAGCGTACTTTATGTCATGTCACTAACACACGAATTTCATGGCGCAAGTTTGGAAAAATTTACCGACTTCCAACATTCAGAAGTTTAAAACTCAATATATTTCCCGGAATTCTTGTAATAAAAATTAAATGTTCTGTCGCGTATAAAAGTTGGGTTTGAATCACCTATTAGGTAGAGGGCATTGCACTTATGTGCAAAACTTTTTTCTATAGGTTGTTGAGATAATGTCACGATCATTATCAGTATTATATTTATTGTTACAGTCCTTTCAGAGGTTTAGTTCTAGAAATTTAAGATTATTTAAGAAGACATTTTAATTAAATATATCTTAATCGCTATAGATCACAGCTTCAAAATGTACCTAATTCCAATCCTAATTATTCAGACAAAATTATCAATATTATGCTGACAGAAGCAGATAAGAAATATAATTATAATATCTATGTAATAAATATGTAAAGCATACAGGTCTCATCGAGTAATTAACAAAAACAAACCTATTTCCTATCCTTCTTACTAATATTATAAATGCGAGTTTGTGAGGATGGATGTGTGTGTGTATGTTTGTTACTCTTTCACGCAAATACTACTGAACTGATTACAATGAAATTTAGCACACATATATAGGATAACTTGGATTAACACATAGGATAGTTTTTATCCCGGAAATCCCACGGGAACGGGAATTATGCGGGTTTTTTTTGAAAACGCGGACGAAGCCGCGGGCGGAAAGCTAGTAGTATATAACTCTATACTTTCTTGAAAAAAAAATTAAAATTTGAGTACATGATCCCATTACAATCCGGCAAAATGAACTAAGCTTTATGGAAAGTGGTTAAGAGTGAGTTTTATTGAGTCATATTCTTTAAAAACGTGTTTCATGACTCTTTACACACTTGAAATCTATAAAAAAGACATTCTGTCGGTAAAGTCCTGTAGGGCAGATTCAGGTTACACGTTCTTTATATTTTGGACTTCTTTGTCTTTGCGATTTTTAATTATTTTAATGACAACGAATGATTAATTAATGTCGAGTCAAATTTTTTATTTTAATACCTACTTTATATTATATTTTTTTAATTGAATTTTAATAACGTTTTTATAACGTAGAAATTATTTTTAAGAGACACTTCTTTAATCGCGTTGAGAGTATTTCAAGGTCGCATCATGGCAATATCGTCACGGCGACGATTTTGTTATATTTCAATCATGCCAAAGAAGTTTCACTTCTGACACCTGTGCTCGGCACACACGTTCTTTTTTAATTTAATTAACTTTAACTTTGATAAGTGATTTCATTCGCTTAGTAACTTAGTAACCCATGATTTCCTGCTTAGGTACTTTATTGATCGTCACTAAAAAGAAAAATGTATGCGTGTACTAGAGTACACACGTAAGAAGTGAAACTTCTTTATGACCTTAAAAATGTCACGAGTATGGCGTAACGCAAAAATGTCACGCGTACGGCGTAACGCAAAAATGTCACGCGTACGGCGTAACGTAACGCAAAAATGTTACACAAAATTTTTGTCCAACCCCGATAAAGAAGTTTCACTTCAAATATATTGTACCTACATGCCAATTTTTATTCATCCAAACATTTCATTCATAGATTTGAAATTCCGTAAAATACATACATTTAGCCGAGGTTCTCCTTACATAATATAACGGTCCAACCCTACCTATATGTAGGTACCTATCCCGTGAAATCCTACCTTCTAATGGTGTTACACGAATATGTCAGTTGATAAAAGCTTATATAGGTAATAGCAAATGTATAGTGCCACAAACTTATCTGACCCGGTGACAGTGTCACTGATGTCGCTTTCTTTTATATAAACAAAATATTCCGTATGAAAAGTCTGTGAAAATGTGACATTTCAAAATGGCGGCACGTAGTTCCAGTTTTTGCCACCGGGTCAGATAAGTTTGTGGCACTGTAACATAATGTATTTGTCACATCAGCGCGTCTCCGATTTTTACCTGTATTTTTATCCTAATAAATTCGTGTATGAGGGTTTTTTGAGGGAAAATCCTTGTGAGCTTGTGACAGCGGTTACTAGGGAGGTTTTTCGATTAATATCCTATATTTGTTGTATTGTATTAATAAATAAAAAAGTATAAGCTGAATCTTTATTTTAAGCTCTTTTTCTAATAATTATAATACGAGCTTTCTTAATTTATTGTAATCAATGACTCCATTATACTAGATTGTAATACGTTCCTACAGTATCGATAAAAATTAACATGATAATTCATAGGAAGATCACAGTAACGAACATTTTATAATATTTACAACGTAGTCGTTTAAGAAAAGATAAACTGTACCATTTCAAGTAAATAATAGAGTTATAGATATTACTATAACTTGACCAATAAACGTTTACCAAAGTTTATTCAAAACTCCTAGATTTTTAATTGCTCTAGCCGATTGCAGTTCAAATTTTACGATACAATAAAATCAACGCTTCGCTGAACAAAGTTCAATTAATGTCTTTGAAATACAAACTGAAACGAGACTATTGTTTCCAATTTTGTTCTTCTTTGCGGGAAATGCTTGCTTTGAATATGCGAAATATAGGCAGCTTAAATGTATCTGGACACGTATTGTGCTAAAATGATGGTACCAACTATTAAATATATATAATAACTAGATTTCCGCCCGCGGCTTCGCCCGCGTTTTCAAAGGAAAACCCGCATAGTTCCCGTTCCCGTGGGATTTCCGGGATAAAACCTATCCTATGTGTTAATCCAAGTTACCCTCTATGTGTGTGCTAAATTTCATTGTAATCGGTTCAGTAGTTTTTACGTGAAAGAGTAACAAACATCCATACATCCATACATCCATACATCCATACATCCATACATCCTTACAAACTTTCGCCTTTATAATAGTATTAAGAATTAAGATTAAGATTAAGATTTTATTTGAATAGTATAATATTGTTATTCTATTATTATTGAAGTGAAACTTCTTTATCGGGGTTGGAAAAAAAATTAGTGTAACATTTTTTTCGTTACGCGTGACATTTTTCCGTTACGGGCCATCTTTTTCTTATCCCTACCACGCGTGATTCGACGTATGTAAAGTTGCATATAGTAAATTTTTTTTAAAAAATAAGGTTTCACTTCTTACGTGTGTACCTACACTAGTACACGCACACTTTTTTGCATAGTTCTGATAATAAAATTGAACAGGTATTTCAAAAACATTATCTTTGCTGTCTCCATGTCTAAGAACGCTACGACAATCAACCTCAGCTATTGTATTTTTCTAGCTTTGTGCCCGTTCTCAAAGTTCCATTTTTTGCAGTATGCAACCAATATAATTTATTTTTATGAATAAAAAAAGTAAAATAGAAAACGTAGATCGTATTGTGCGATTGGAGACCCAATAATGATATTTGAGCAGCAGATCTCTACTTTCTATGCATCTGAAGATACGTAAATATGCACCGGAGTTTTTTAAGAAGAATTTTTCAAATCGGACCAGTAGTTCCTGACATTAGCGCTTTAAAACAAACAAATTAACTCTTCTAAATATTAGTAAGTACAGATTTTGGCCTTGACCTTTGTATCTATGGTATCCAGACTGGAAATTGAAATTATTTGAATACCAATAAAGTTGCGTACTGCGTAGGCTTATAATCGGGATATTTCTCCTAAAATCAGTGTCACGTCTGCCTGTTTATTTATGTATCAAAACAAGCTACATTAAGCTAAGATTGTTACTGTTATCTTCTTCTTCTTATATATAAAAATGAATCGCAAAATGTGTTGGTAAGCGCATAACTCGAGAACGGCTGAACCGATTTCGATAATTCTTTTTTTATTATATTCCTTGAAGTACGAGGATGGTTTTTATGTAGAGAAAACATAAATATGTACCACGGGCGAAGCCGGGGCGGACCGCTAGTCTTATATATAAAAATGAATCGCAAAATGTGTTGGTAAGCGCATAACTCGAGAACGGCTGAACCGATTCCGATAATTCTTTTTTTATTATATTCCTTGAAGTACGAGGATGGTTCTTACGTAGAGAAAACGTAAATATGTACCACGGGCGAAGCCGGGGCGGACTGCTAGTATTTTATAAAAAAAAGAGTTGAATAGGTAGTAGTTATGACAATGGTTTAATTTGGATAGTAATTTACTTAAAAGTTATACCTTCATCATAAATAGATAGATAGAGAGAATTAAGAGAATTAACCACAAACAGTAAGCTGTTAAGCACTCCATTAAAGAAATCAACACTGAAATTTGAAACTAAGTCTTAGGAAACTGTAATCTATGTCCTAATGTTAAGTGCTATTTTAGCACATCAGTCACATCTTTAACAACAGCACTTGAGATGAAGAATGGAAGTGTTTCAGTTTACGACGCATTTGCATTCGCAGACTGTTTCGTTGTTTCTTATGTTTGTACTATCATATTCTTACTATCTCATTACAGACTATAGCTTTACACCCAAGGGTTCGCTCACATTATCCTCTGGAATAAAATCCATCTTATATCCTTTCTCAGGGTCCGTTAGCGGTACCTGTACAAAATTTTATCGAAATCCGTTCAGTAGTTTAGACATGAAGAAAAGACAGACATACAGTTTATTTTCGTATTTATAATACTTGAAAGTACTATGAACAAAACATAATAACACCTAGTACGGTGTTGTAAGACATTAAATTTTTATTTGTATTTTATTGGCACCGGTGTTTGAGCTACAAAAATATTACAGATGTGTTGTGTTAAAAGCCGGTCAAGTGTGAGTCGAAACAAAGAGGCCAGAGGGTTTTAAGTGTTCAGTAAGAAATTTATTATACTATTAGAAACAAAAATGTCTATCGGTCGCAATTTCTGCTTAATTACAATTAATCAATATAGTTGATAGCCCACGATCCGACATAGCTTACATTTTTCAAAAATCAACAACATTTGATATACCTACCAATATTATTATTTGTAACAGACATTTTCACACAAAGACAAAAAATACATAGTAAAAGCACCCCGGTTGCCACTTTTTACCATGTCTTTTATCCAATACTTTAAAAATCGCCTTTCCTTATACCTTCTCACAAAGATGAAAAAAAAATAAGGTTATTTCATCATGGGGTCAAATAGATAATGAAACATTACGAGAATATGAGAATAGAAGCCTAATACGAGGCCTTCCCAGAGGGACTGCTATAAGACTTCGCAAAATAAATGAATTTCCTTAAATTGAGTCTTCCAAATTTGATGGAAATGACTATGGAGTTTCTTGCCGGTTCCTCTCCATAGATACTGCTTTCCGAATCGGTGGTAAATGTTAAAAATATGTAATGACGATTCGAAAGTGCTTCTAGGAGAAGTCTAATTGAATAAATAAATGTTTGAGTTTGATTGTGATATTTTTTCGAGAGCTTTTAAAACCGCAACGCTAATACGCGCTTGTCAATATCCAAATGTTTATAAAATGGACTAGCTTTCCGCCCGCAGCTTCTCCCGCGTTTTCAAAGAAAAACCCGCATAGCTCCCGTTCCCGAGGGTTTTCCAGGATAAAACCTATCCTATGTGTTAATCCAAGTTATCATCTATTTGTGTGCTAAATTTCATTGTAATCGGTTTAGTAGTATTTGCGTGAAAGTGTAACAAACATACATACACATATACATCCTTACAAACTTTCGCATTAATAATATTAAGTAGGATAGAATAGGATAGGTTGATTCTGGAAGTTTCTAGAGAGGTTAGATTTCTAAAATCTATTGTAATAATTGTATTTGAATTGTTGAATATTCAAAGTTATTGTAATAGATGCTGTGTTTTATTAAGAAATTTGAATAAAATTCTAAGTAAGCGAGTTTCTAATGATAATAAATATTGTTGTTCAAAAGGTTTGGCTCGTTTAGCAATTTAGGATAAAAAATGAATGTAATAATTTATGTTTCTTGCCCAGAATTAGTAACCTTTGTCTGTCGTCGAGGTCTAATTTATCTCTAAGCAAATCTCATCAAAAGTAGTCTAGCTATTTATGATAAAAGAACATGCGTACAAAAATTCATAACTTTTAATAAAATAAGATTTGTATGTGTCAACATCCTTCTAGGTATAATTCCATACATGGTTCCAAGGTCTAATTTGTTCTGAGTAAGTTCTAAGTTTGATCCCTGGTGACATATTATAAAAGTAAGTTGGACTAAGAATAACACATGTACCTAAGAAGTTAATCTAATGAAACACAAACAAACAAACCTACATCTAGTATCTCTATAGTGAATATATTAATTTATAAAAATCAATCTTTTTTTCAATTTTGTAGTGGTTTGTTTTAATTACACTCTTTATTTATTTTTGAAGTGAAACTTTTTATCAGGGTTGGAAAAAAATTTAGTGTAACATTTTATCGTTACGCGTGACATCTTTCCGTTAAGTACGCGCCATCTTTTTCTTATCCCTCACACGTGTGATTCGACGTATTTCTGTAAAGTTGCATATAGTAAATTATTTTTTGAAAAATAAGGTCATAAAGAAGTTTCACTTCTTACGTGTGTACACTCGTACACGCACACATTTTTTTTTATTAGGTATTATCAGCCATGGCTGACCCACTGCTGGGCAAAGGCCTCTCTTCCCTCCGTCCACGTTTTATATGCACCACTATTCCTTGCAATGAGAGTCCAGTTCGTCTCGCCATCTGATTTTGGGCCTGCCATGCAGCGTTTTTCCATTATTGGGGCTCCACATAGTGGTAATTTTTGCTCACAACTCTTCGGACATTCGGCAAACATGTCCAGTCCAACATGAGCTCGGCAGCTTTATGGGCTACGTCGACAATCTGTGTTTTTGAGCGCAGCGTTACACTCATATTAGTATTTTTAATTATTACTAGCGGTCCGCCCCGGCTTCGCCCGTGGTACATATTTACGTTTCCTCTACATAAAAACCATCCTCGTACTTCAAGGAATATAATAAAAAAAGAATTATCGAAATCGGTTCAGCCGTTCTCGAGTTATGCGCTTACCAACACATTTTGCGATTCATTTTTATATATAAGAAGACTAGCGATCCGCCCCGGCTTCGCCCGTGGTACATAATATTTACGTTTTTTCTGCATAAGAACCATCCTCGTACTTCAAGGAATATAATAAAAAAAGAATTATCGAAATCGGTTCAGCCGTTCTCGAGTTATGCGCTTACCAACACATTTTGCGATTCATTTTTATATATAAGATTTAAGTATTACTTTACTATTTCTCTATATTTTCCACATAAATTATTTAGAAGGGCTAAAAAATAAAGGAAGGCATATTTGGCAGATATTTCATTTCGTGTAAAATTTAATCAAAGTACGGCTTCACGCGTAACTTAATTTGCTCTGATTAAATAATCAGAACGAAATATTCCTAGTTGTTCTACATTTTAATATGTCAAATATATTTAAATATCTTCAATAAAACAGACTATGAAATGGTATTTAATTAAAAAATTTATTTCTGGTGATGATTTTCTTTGGACTAAAAAACACGTTGCTAGGAACGGTGGTGAGATGGTGGTGAGTTTAAAAAGGTAGTCTGGATGGTCAGAGTACTGGGTTTGATATTTAAAATAATATAATAAACTCTAAAAGGGCAAATATATACAGTAGAATAACATCACTATCAATAAATGTCATCGAATTAATGCAAGTATTTCTAAAATTAGTACAAATAGATCACTACTATCGAAACATCACTGTAATACAATGGTAGAACGTTATAATATTCAATTAGTATACTCTTTATTATTTAAATTCACAGAACGTTTACGCCACTGTACAATAAATGTGAACCAATTTCTAAATTCCATAACACTATATATTATTCATCATCGAAACAACAGCAAACTACGCAAAATCTTAACAGCCGTACAAATAAAAACTTGCTTATTCAAACCTTATGCAATGAATAGATATGATAAGAATAAATAAATAATAGGCACATTCCATTGAATCATTTTAAATATCTTATGCGTAAATCGAATACAATGAATTGTACACAGTGTGGAGTGGTTGAGGATGTTTATCATGTCTTGATGGAGTGTGTCCGGAACCAAACTGAACGGAAAAGAGCCCTACCAGATGACTATTTGACTAAGGTTGGATTTTGTAATAGCTGTCTAGCATTTCCGATGTCGCACAATGCAAGACAGCTATATAATCTAGGTAATGTGTATTTAAATCAGAGCTAATTTCATGTTTTTGAGGACATACGGAGCGACATAATCGACTTCCGACTAAGCTCCTTAAATAAAGAAAAAAAAGTATGTCATAATTTCTTACAAATAAATTTGGAATAACGTCGATGTAATTATGCTCACGCTATGCAATAGGCACGAAGCGGCAACGTAGCAGTTCATTCACAAAATTATGAAAAACATTGAAATTGTATACGGTTAATCCTTGGTGCTGTCATTTTGACGCTCGTTTGAATTCGTTGAATTTGTTGTGAAGTTTCATCATACGATGTTCTGTTTATTTATTTTTTAAATATTTATTGGAAATATTTTAAATATATCATTAAATATGCAAGCAAATGAAAGAGAACGCTATCCAATATCTGGAGAACAGAAGATAAACCCACCTTGAGAAAGAGAGTTGCCAAATAACTGGTACTCAACACATACAACTCCAAGCTTAAAAGATTTACATTTTCAACGAAAGTTTATATTATTGTGATAAGTTTAGAAATAAGTTTTATGTGTGTATGGTTTGGCGCATGTCGTAAATAAATAAATCATTATAAATATCAAAAGGGTTTTTCATAATTTCGTATATTTTGACATTACATTTCAATAGGTACGTAATGAAATTATTAATTATTTGATCAACTTTTTCTACTTCTCGTATTACTCTCATTGCTATTATCTCAAATTTAGATTGAAAATTGCTTCTAAAACTTGTAAAACACAGCACAATGTACTAAAAGATAGGTTATACTCCTTTATGTTAGACTTATACTTGGGTGTTAGCCGGAATAAGGACGAAATAGCATTAATATGAATACTTATTACGAAGTTATATTAGGTTTCATTTATTACGTGTTTATTTGTATGATTTTTCCTTATTCTTAGTTTATTCTTTTCATAAAATGTTATAACTCGTTTATTTGTACGGCTGTAATTAAATAACGCCTCAAACAAAAGCCCAAAAAATCCAATTCCATCAGGAAATACATGGATAACAAGGATTATCTCGCAAGAATACAACTAGACCTATGAGTGTTATCTCTGCCCTTGAGTGACCTTCTCATCCCTGAAGTGTAACAAAAGAAATTGCCGCTTTTTTATCTGTGGTGGGATTGATGGATTATGAACGAAATAGAATAATGTATGGGTATTATGATTTTGTGGTTTCTTTTAAAGCAACTGAACGATCGATTCAACGAACGATTTCAACGATTTTGCAAGAAATTAAACATTACTTACTTTATACTTACGTATGTAATTGTATTATTAATTTACTTGCATTATTGAAATATAATATTGTATTCAATATGTCTTTTTTTATTATAAAATGTATTTTCAGTGAAAAATAACACTTTTTAGATTTAAATAATGATGTAGGTAAACAATGATTTTACTGCAATTAAAACTATATTACTAGTGTAAAGTTTTATATGCTGTTCCATAGAAAAACAGAAAAAATATAAGAATTCCATAGAATATTATATTGTTAAGATGTTATAATGGAACGAATACAAGAAATTTCTGAATAAAATGAACGTTAGTTTGTCTTTCTTTCGAACTACAAACACAATTTACTTTATAAATGTTAGTTTTTGTACATCAGTTAACACTACTTAACTTAATTAATGTTCAGTCGCTACATTCAAGTTGTTTGATTTAAAGAAAAGAAAAAAAATCAAACGCTATATTTGAAAGTTTACACAAAAGTAAAAAGTGTTGAAAATCAGAAATATAATACCTTATTATCCACAATAAGTTAAAATTGTAATTAGTCCATTGAATGAATCCCTCCAAGGGGGGTCTAGAGTGCGTGAGTTAGTAACGTAAGATGTTTCTTCGGAAACATGTCAAGAGTCCCTAGGTAATAAACATACTAAAACCCCGGGACACTAGGAGGAGCCCCGGAGTGGGGGGAGGGGGGGAATGGGTCCATTTTTTCATTTTTCGCTTAAATCTCAAAAACGGTACATGTTAGAGAAAAACTTTCAAGGAAAAGTTGAAAGGCCATAAAATTATCTACAAGTTGTACCTAAATCATTTTTTCCTATATCCTACCGTTTCTGAGTTATACGCAGTAAAACATGATTTTGGCTCAAACAATTTCCACATCAATTGATCAAAAAATATTTCTTTCTTCCAAAAAACTCAAATGTGCAACTTGTGACCGGTACTGATAGATTGCTCTTAATTAGGTCTATAATTGGTAAAATAAACACATTCCTCCATGGAAGCCTTTAGGAGGAATCGATTGTCAAAATATTATATTAGGGCAGTTTGAGTTACTGAAGTTGATCTTTTTATTTTTTTCTTCCAAAAAACTCAAAAGTGCAACTTGTGACCGGTACAGATAGATTGCTCATAATTAGGTCTATCATTGCTAAAAATACCAGATTCCAACACGGAGGCGTTTACGGGGAATTGAATTTTATCAGGGTAGTTACGATATATTATGAACTTTTTATTTTTTTCTTCCAAAAAGCTCAAAAGTGCAACTTGTGACCGGTACAGATAGATTGCTCATAATTAGGTCTATCATTGATAAAAATACCAGATTCCACCATGGAGGCGTTTACGGGGAATTGAATTTTATTAGGGTAGTTAGTTAAAAAGTTCATGTATCGTAACTACCCTAATAAAATTCAATACCTCCTAAACGCCTCCATGGTGGAATCTGGTTTTTTTATCAATGATAGACCTTATTATGAGCAATCTATCGGTACTGGTCACAAGTTGCACTTTTGAGTTTTTTTGGAAGAAAAAAAATAAAAAGTTCAAGTATCGTATCTACCCTAATAAAATTCAATTCCCCGTAAACGCCTCCGTGGTGGAATCTAGTATTTTTATCAATGATAGACCTTATTATGAGCAATCTATCTGTACCAGTCACAAGTTGCACTTTTGAGTTTTTTGGAAGAAAAAAATAAAAAGATCAAGTTCAGTAACTCAAACTACCCTAATATAGTATTTTGACAATCGATTCCTCCTAAAGGCTTCCATGGAGGAATGTGTTTATTTTACCAATTAGAGACCTAATTAAGAGCAATCTAATAGTACCGGTCACAAGTTGCACTTTTGAGTTTTTTGGAAGAAAAAAATAAAAAGATCAAGTTCAGTAACTCAAACTACCCTAATATAGTATTTTGACAATCGATTCCTCCTAAAGGCTTCCATGGAGGAATGTGTTTATTTTACCAATTATAGACCTAATAAAGAGCAATCTATCAGTATCAGTCACAAGTTGCACTTTTGAGTTTTTTTGGAGAAAAAAAATAAAAAGTTCAAGTATCGTATCTACCCTAATAAAATTCAATTCCCCGTAAACGCCTCCGTGGTGGAATCTGGTATTTTTATCAATGATAGACCTAATTATGAGCAATCTATCTGTACCGGTCACAAGTTGCACTTTTGAGTTTTTTGGAAGAAAAAAATAAAAAGATCAAGTTCAGTAACTCAAACTACCATAATATAATATTTTGACAATCGATTCCTCCTAAAGGCTTCCATGGAGGAATGTGTTTATTTTACCAATTATAGACCTAATTAAGAGCAATCTATCAGTACCGGTCACAAGTTGCACATTTGAGTTTTTTGGAAGAAAGAAATATTTTTTGATCAATTGATGTGGAAATTGTTTGAGCCAAAATCATGTTTTACTGCGTATAACTCAGAAACGGTAGGATATAGGAAAAAATGATTCAGGTACAACTTGTAGATAATTTTATGGCCTTTCAACTTTTCATTGAAAGTTTTTCTCTTACATGTACCGTTTTTGAGATTTAAGCGAAAAATGAAAAAATGGACCCATTTCCCCCCTCCCCCCACTCCGGGGCTCCTCCTAGTGGCCCGGGGTTTTAGTATGTTTATTACCTAGGGACTCTTGACATGTTTCCGAAGAAACATCTTACGTTACTAACTCACGCACTCTAGAACTTTTTATTCAATGGACTAAATCCATAATTGTCTTTTTATCTATTTTAACCGAATAACACAAATAATTTGGAAAATCCAAAAGTGCACGTCTCATAATTTTTTTTTAATAAATATTTATTAATTATTATTTTTGTTTATTTAATAACAATTAAACCACATCGAATCAGACCCTGAAAAATGAAAGGGTTCTATTCCTGAGCATACTCAAGCGTAAGAGAAAAAAAAGACTCGATTAGTAAAGTATTTCAGTCGCTATCGTGTTAACAAGAAAAAGGATCCGCACATACAGACACACGGACGTCCAAGACAGAACTTTTTTAAACTGTTTTTTAACTAGTTTAAATAACAAAAATGACATCAAAAATATCATGAACGTTAAAAATAGTGTTTTTTCTTAAAATGTGTGTGTATGTATTATCTTACAAGTGCAATGTATGATAATTGATACATAAAGACATTTTAAGTTTGAAAAATCAGATGTTTTGCGCGAAGTGACAGTAGTACCCAACGCTTCGCTAAGAGGCGTGCAAAACAGTTCTACACACAATAACCAAAACCCAAACTATAAACTATAAAAAATCATCACTTTAACCACAAAATACCTCCTTAAAGTGACTGTATTGAAACCACTTTTCAATCACATTCAAACTTAGTCACCAAATATTTCAGTGAATCTAGATTAAGTAACTTAAGCACTAAGTTGAACAACAAATGTTCATCTCACTGTCGCGGGATTATCTAGAATTTGCTACAACTTTATTATAGTTTTATCTTTGGCAAACTAAGTAATGGTGAGGAAGTCTTACCATGTCTTGTATTAACTGATTGAATGTATAGGATAGAGATATCCTTACTAACATTATAAATGCGAAAGTAAGTTTGTGTGTTTGTTTGTCTTCCTTTCACGTGGCATTGGAGCGATTTTATGATATGATTTTTTGCGTCTGGAGAGAGTTATTGAGTCTAGAAAGTGACATAGTGACATAATTTACACGAGGGTGAAATATTTTATTTATTTTAGAAATATTATTGCTATGGGAAAATCCTTTGAATATGCAATCGAAGTTGCGGGCTGTAAGCTAGTTAGGTAAGTAAAAATAATATATAATTTTTATTCTACGTGGCCTACGTACTATCCGTTTACCAAATGACGAAAGGCCAAATTAGGTCTGAGAGCCCTGGATGTAGAGACAAAACCAATCAGTTTTTAGATAAATTATTATATCTATCTATTTCTATTTCGATTTCTAGGTTGCTGTGGTAAAAAAAAACTGTATTATTCTCTAGGGAAGACAAATTTCTCGTTTGGCCAAATCAATCTCTACAAATTGCTTCCAAATTAGATAAATAGGAATATATAACTTGGATAGGATTCTACAATAAAGTCCAAAAATATCAAGTGATAATGTTATAATTTTACACAAATATTACCGTGAATATTACCCATTAAAGCTGTGCTGCAATTTCAAATTAATTAAAATTCGTTTGAATAAGAATTTTATAAATCTGAAGTAAAAACGCCATTTAACCCATTTTATAAGGTCCATAATACGTTTTACGGTGGAAATGTGGTTAAAAATTTAAAAGAAAACGGACCCTGAATGCTGAAACCCCTTCCTAGTTGATAGCTCGCGGGTGCGATGATCCCTTACGTATGCAACTACTGGGCGGGCCATAAAATCAGCGATTTTAACCGCTTGAGTTGAAAAATGAGTTATATTAGTTCTTATAGTAATGATCTATTAATCTATAGAGTATTATTTCATGACTTGTCAATGGCTGATCGAATTGCTCACACTGTATCTATTGTTGATAATTTGATCAAACATTTCTTAAAATAAAAAAGGTAATAACACTTGAAATAATTTATTGTATTACGGACAAAACAGCCTGCAAGTTATTTGTTTAATACTTAATGCAAACAATAGTTCTGAGAAGATGTGTGGCATGTTAAAGGTTTGTATGATGACATGGTTCAAAGCACGAATGAAGATATACACTAAACTGATATAGTACTATTACTGCAAACACATAATAGAGCTTTTCAAAACTCGCCTTTGCATTCGCTTAGCTGATCCAATCCTATCGCGTTTGCCCTGGCCTTTCGTAGAGTCGTCAACTAGAATAGAAGTGCGGTTGATCGCCTTTTTATTGTTCACTTTGTACGCTACTCGCATCTGTAATGTTTGGTTTGTTTTCATTAAGACACTTCACTACTTTAACCCTAGTAAATGTTTTTTATTACGAGAGAAATACCGAGACTTAACGGCTATTGTGAACTGGACTGGACACATGATAATAATTCCTTTGTTCATGTTTTTGGGGTAATGATTAAGTTTATTGGCGAGTAAGTAGACCGTTTTTGTGTCAATCTCTGTGTGTTAATTTATACATTAATATTATAGCGTTATAAGAAAGAAGTTATAATGTGTTTGTGTCCATTTATAATAATTATAATGTGTATATAACACATTATAATTATGATGTGTTATCCTTTTTAAACCGCTAAGTTAAGCATAACTTTTTTCAATGTCCAAACATTTTACGATGTGGGAAAAACCATATAAATAAAAATCCAACAATATTTAGGGCTTTTAAAATATAACATACTACATCTTTAAAATGTATACACATACTGTAGTATTTACAAATAATATTTCAAAAATTCGGAAAAACCATGAAACATTTTAAAAGCTTTCTCCTATTAGCGTTCCATTTCCGAGCGTCGTTTTCCATCTTGCTGACGTCACTGGTAATGCATTTCTATTTGTTTAGTGATAAATGAATTTCCTATTTACCCGATATTGATATGTTGACTGATATACTTGATAAAACGTGGATGAAATATAAATCCAGGAATTTAATTTGTGTCGAGTATGTTGCAAATTCCAGCTGAAATAAATGATGAGATAAGCCAATTTAAAAATAAACATTTGCCATTTGTTTTCGACGTGTTTGATCAAATATCACATATATAAGGACGGATATCAATATAATCCAAACAATTAGGTGAATAATCCTCCAATTAAGTACAAAGCTCAAAATCTACGTTACATGAAAAAATATACCATAGTCAATATCCATAATACGTAGATGCAATTACAACTTGGTCTCATTTTTAAATCGCCAGTATAGACATGCGAGATCAACTTATTCTGGTTGCGCTTAAAATTAAAAACCCCGTTTTACAGTCCATGCTCTTGTCATAAGATTGATGAGCCATAATTGATGAGTCACGATACAATACATCAAGGTATTATGGTATATTGTTCGTAAAAACGTTTAAATGCTCTTGACAAGGACATGGTATTAATAAACGCGAAAATTTTTACGTCCGGGAGGAAATAAATCGCGGCTACGTCATGTTCATTGTAAAATTTAAAGAAGGCGAATACATTTGAATGATATTGCGTTTTAAAATTTATATAAAAATATGAACTTATTGATTGGTATTTACTGTTTAATATAAATAGTCTTATTTTATGTAAATTGTGTAGTGCATTAAATAGTATTATGTTTAATATGTGAATATTACACATAATACATAATATATATTGTAGTTTAGTATGATCTAGATCTTCAATGAAGGTGGTATTTGTCCCTGCAGCGAGCCCAAATATAGGCTGGTCTGGCATTTTATTAATATACTATCGAATATTGTTTTTATATCTGTATAGACAAATAAACGAAGAAAAGATAACATATATGAGTCACTAAAGTATTAAAGATTTTTATTATACTTTGGTACATTTAACCTGGAACAATGTTTTTAAGATAGATTATAGCCGCGTCAAAACAGAACTGAGACAAGAGAGCTTTCTTATTATGATTGATGACAAAGAGCGGTCAATCACACCGTCTTTACTTCTCAAGTTAGCAATGTTTGTGAAAACCACGATATTTATTCTATTTCGTTCTTGGAAATCAGAAATCACTTTGATAGTTTCTGCATATCTCTGGTGTTAACTGGTCCGGTATAACAATAATTACAATTGATAAAATGAGTCTCCCAAAAGCTTATATATCTACTTTCAAATACTGGAGACTTTGTTATTAGCAGTTATTCATGAAAGATTTAAAGGCATTTTAAGTAAATCGTTAACTGTGATATGATTGAGCAGCTTCCAAGTATGTGAACTACAACACTTAGCGATCTATTAATAATAATATATATAATCTAGGGATTAGATAATAAATAAAACAACGCATTACAGTATATGTTCTTTTATTATATCTTCTTATATATAAAAATGAATCGCAAAATGTGTTGGTAAGCGCATAACTCGAGAACGGCTGAACTGATTTCGATAATTCTTTTTTTATTATATTCCTTGAAGTACGAGGATGGTTCTTATGTAGAGAAAACGTAAATATTATCTACCACGGGCGAAGCCGGGGCGGACCGCTAGTCACTACATAAAAGTTTACATAGATACTGCTAGAACTATTTGTATCTTGAATATGTATAATATTTTTCATGTAAACCCAATATGGTAAATGTTAAAAATACTATGTAATGACGATTCGAAAGTGCTACTAAATAGTAGTCTAATTGAATAAATGAATGTTTGAGTTTGAGTTTGAGTTCGAAATATTTTATTCATGGTTTCCAGTCGTATAATGAGACTGCTATAATGTGAC